>NC_073624.1:169455532-169505532 GCF_029407905.1 Bubalus kerabau | reverse complement strand
TCCTCTTCTCCTCCTGCCCCCATTCCCTCCCAGCATCAGAGTCTTTTCCAATGAGTCAACTCTTCGCATGAGGTGGCCAAATTACTGGAGTTTCAGCTTTAGCATCATTCCTTCCAAAGAACACTCAGGGCTGATCTCCTTCAGAATGGACTGGTTGGATCTCCTTGAAGTCCAAGGGACTCTCAAGAGTCTTCTCCAATACCACAGTTCAAAAGCATCAATTCTTCGGCTCTCAGCTTTCTTCACAGTCCAACTCTCACATCCATACATGAACACTGGAAAAACCATAGCCTTGACTAGACAGATCTATGTTGGCAAAGTAATGTCTCTGCTTTTCAATATGCTATCTAGGTTGGTCATAACTTTCCTTCCAAGGAGTAAGCGTCTTTTAATTTCATGGCTACAGTCACCATCTGCAATGATTTTGGAGCCCCCCAAAAATAAAGTCTGACACTGTTTCCACTGTTTCCCCATCTATTTGCCATGAAGTGATGGGACCAGATGCCATGATCTTCGTTTTCTGAATGTTGAGCTTTAAGCCAACTTTTTCACTCTCCTCTTTCACTTTCATCAAGAGGCTTTTCAGTTCCTCTTCACTTTCTGTCATAAGGGTGGTGTCATCTGCATATCTGAGGTTATTGATATTTCTCCCAGCAATCTTGATTCCAGCTTGTGTTTCTTCCAGCCCAGCATTTCTCATGATGTACTCTGCATATAAGTTAAATAAGCAGGGTGACAATACAGTACAGCCTTGACATACTCCTTTTCCCATTTGGAACCAATCTGTTGTTCCATGTCCAGTTCTAACTGTTGCTTCCTGACCTGCATACAAATTTCTCAAGAGGCAGTGAATTTGGCAGTAAGGAGCTCATGATCTGAGCCACAGTCAGCTCCCATTCTTGTTTTTGCTGACTGTATAGAGCTTCTCCATCTTTGGTTGCAAAGAATATAATAAATCTGATTTCAGTGTTGACCATCTGGTGATGTCCATGTGTAGAGTCTTCTCTTGTGTTGTTGGAAGAGGGTGTTTTCTATGACCAGTGTGTTCTCTTGGCAAAACTCTATTAGACTTTGCCCTGCTTCATTCCGTACTCCAAGGCCAAATTTGCCTGTTACTCCAGGTGTTTCTTGACTTCCTACATTTGCTTTGCTCTTGCTTAAAGAGCCCTCGTTGGGGGTCACAAAAGGGTTTTCTCCTGGCACGCCCAAAGGGTGGTGACAGGGACAGGAATGATGGCAAGTTATTTCTCAGAGCAGGTGCTTGCGCCACCTGATGTTGGCCTGCATTCCCCCTTAAATGCATTCCACTGCCCCGTGGGCGGGGAGTCAAGAATCCTTCCTTTCCCCTCCAGTCTGTCCATCGTACCTCCCCCAGGGACGTTCTTGGGAAGTATTGGTGGGTCCTGTTCTCCTGTCCGCGTTGGTGACTGAGAGGAGAAACTGTGCCCTAGGATGAGCCCCTTCTAGCAACGAGTCCTTGCTGGTCTCCCCGGGAGCTCCTATGCTGTGGCCCACTCTCTGGACAGTGGGTTGGTTGTTGGTCGCCACCTGCCTGTCATAGGCTTTTTTAGATGGTCCTGCGGCAGGGTGGGGGTGGGGGGGGGCTATGGATGGAGCAGGCCTGCCGGCTAGCTCTTGAATGCCCTGGGGCTATGGAAGGAGGCTGTGTGGGAGGGGCACCTTGGGCCAGAAGCCAAGGGGGCAGCAATGGGTAGCCACTGGGCTTTTTGGTTTGGATTGGAAATCTCGTCTTGGAAACTTGATTGATTTGGAGAACAGCTATTTGAACCCAAGGGAGTTGATTTCCTTCCTTTTGGCCTTGTCCCTTGGCATGGGGGAATCTGCCTTCTCCCGCCAAAGATTTCAAACAAATCCTGACTGAACCACTTGCTCCAGTCAGGTTCAGGGGCAGAACTCAAGGATCAAAGCTGGCCTGGTGACAGCAATTTGCGCCCCCCTCCCCCTCCCCTTCCCTCCCCAACTCGGAACACTCCCCTGTCTGCCTGCCCAAAGACAAGTGCTAGCTGGTGGCTGAGGTGAGGGTGGCAGATTCACATTTCATGGAAGTGGTCTTGTTCACTTAGGTGATGAATGAGCTCAGAAAACACAAGCAAATTATGCAGAATATTCACCCATGCACGTTGTCCTTTGCCTGACTGTGTCTCTCTGTCTCTGCCCACCCCCCCCCCACGCACACCTGCACACCCCACACACCACACACATGCCCACACACACCATGCGCATACTGCATACACACTGCATTGTCCTTTGCCTGGCTGTGTCTCTCTGTCTCTGTCTCTGCCTGCACACCCCACACACCACATGCATACCCGCACACCACATGCATACCCGCACACACACCCCACCCACACACACCACACACACACCCTGACCCGAGCCCCCACACACACACCCAGCCCATACGCACCCCGCCCCCACACACCACACACACACCCTGACCCGAGCCCCCACACACACACCCAGCCCATACGCACCCCGCCCCCACACACCACACACCCCGCCCACACCACACACATACCCTCACACACACCACACACTCCCCCCCCACATACATACGGCCCTACACACTGGCCCCCCACACACACACACATGGCATTGTCCTTTGCCTGGCTATGTCTCTCTGCCTCTGTCTCTGCCCACACACCACATGCATACCCACACACACCCCGCCGCACATGCCACACACCACCCACCCCACATGTGCACATGTACACATACATACACACACACAAACTGCATTGTCCTTTGCCTGGCTGTGTCTCTCAGCCTCTGTCTCTGCCTGCCCCCCTCACACCCGCACCCACAGGTGCACCCCCCCACAAACACACCCATGCCACCCACATGACACATACGGCCCCACACGGCACCTGTACAAACCACACTGACACCACACACATACACCCCCACACACACCACCCCCCCCACACACACACACTGCCCCATACACCACCCACGCAGCACCTGCACATGCCACAGACACACCACACACCGCCCCCGCCCACATACACACACACACACACACACTGTATATGTTCCTGTCCCTCTCTTTCTCTGTCCCTTTCTCATTGTCCCTCTACCCCATTCCCTCCCTTCCCTCCCTTCCCTCCACCTTTACAGGACAGGTTGCCTTTACGATGAGTCTGCCTGTTGTTAATACACCCTTGACATGAAGATTGCTACAGTCTGACCTGTCACACCTGTAACCTGGGGCTGCAGGGTGGTCAAGCATCCTTGGTACGCTAAGTATAGCTTTCTCTGTGGAAGGTAGAAGCCTTCCTTCCATCCCTTGCTGCAGACAAGCAAACCGACCACAACTAAAAGCAACAGTGTTTGCCACTTGGGGCATACCTTCCACAGTCTCTACTGATTGACATGCCACCCACCTGACCAAGCAAATCCTAGGAACTTTCACCAAAGCTATTGCAAAATTCTTCAGAACTGTCAGTTTTCTAGTCACCTGCCATCATCAGGTGAGGTATAGAGAACCGATGGAAAAACTGGAGGAATGACTTCTTCCATTGGGTTGGATAAGCTGAGGAATAGGATGGTAAAACGGATGCCTGACTTCTTGAGAAAAAGAGGATTGGGGGGAAGGAGCAGGACTGTCAACTTAGAAGGTTGGATTGAACATGTACACATAAACTGGACATCAAAACAATCAACAAGGACCTACTATGCCAACACAGGAAAGTAGGCTTATGATTTTGCATTAACCTCTAAGGGAAAATAATCTGAAAACCTGAAACAAACACGACTTTGTAAACCCACCCTATACTTCATTTCTGTCATAAGGGTGGTGTCATGTGCATATCTGAGGTGATTGATATTTCTCCTGGCAATCTTGATTCCAGCTTGTGCTTCATCCAGCCTAGCGTGTCTCATGATGTGTACTCAGCATGTAAGTTAAATAAACAGGGTGACAATGTACAGTCTTGATGGACTCCTTTCCCTATTTGGAACCAGCCTGTTGTGTTCCATGTCTAGTTCTAACTGTTGCTTCCTGACCTGCAGAAATACAGATTTCTCAATTAAAAAAAATAATAATTCCCTAACCAGAGTGAAAAGCTAGACAGACAGAGAGAAGACAGACAGTGGGACAGGTAGACAGGCAGGCAGGAAAAATAAATAAATAAAAAAAATAATAAAAGGACCTACCGTTCAATCTGTTGCTTTCCAGATACAAAGGGAAATCAAAGGACCAAAAGGACACAATGTTTAAAATGTGAATTTTGAAAGATGGACATCCACTTGGTCACTTCATACAACACCCCTGTCAGCAGAAGAGAATAGTTTCTCTTTTTCTCTTGACCTGGTCCTTCCAGACTTCAGAAACTCTCAATTGAGGATTCTTATCTCCTTGGTGAGAGTGATTTCCACTCGTTCCTTAGGGGCCCAGATGATGTTTCTGTGAAACGGGGATACACACTTCTGGATAGGAGAGTCCTGTGCTACATGTGTTTGTTCCTTTGCATGTGGTTCTTCACCCGAAAGGGGGACTGGATCCTGAAATTTTCCAAGCTGCCTCCACTATCTGGGTACAACCCTCTCTCAGGGGGAACATTTCCTATGTTCTCTTACCCTTCTGTGTGCCTGAAGCCCTGCAGATGGAAGCTAGAGGACTTGGTGAACCTTTCTGACAGAGCTTCCCTGTTGGCTTACATGGTCAAGAGTCTGCCTGCAATGCAGGAGACCCGAGTTCCATCCCTGGGCCAGGAAGGCCTCCTGGAAAAGGAAATGGCAACCTGCTCCAGGACCCGACCCTGGTGTCTAGAAATCAATCTCCTTGACTGACTCCCCATCCACCGACTGGTTTCAAATCTGCTCCAGGGATGAACCTGTGTGTTTGCTTGGTTTCCCTAAAAGTGCCTCTGAGGAAGAAATACCTAATTGCTTGCAGCCCAGGCATGCTTTCCCGAACCCGTCCATCGACATCACAGCTTCCTCCACCACAGAGATAGGATAATTGTTTCACTGAACAGAGGATCTGTGCTCAGAAACTCTTTCCACAACATGGAGGCCCATACTAACTAACCTATTTGGTCCCTCCCTCGTCCTTCCCTCCTTCCTTCCTTCCTTCGGGATTATTATTTTTTTTCTTTCCTTTCTGTCCTTCTTTCTTTGTCTCTAACATCCATGCACACACACATGCACATGCACCGTCTCTCACGTACACACGTACATGCACGCACACACACACACAGTCACCAGCTCAGCTTTTCATGGGTTCCAGGCAAGTGTCAGAGGAGGGAACTGCTGGGGTCTGGAGTAGGCCGCTGTCCCCACCCCACCCAACCCCACCCCACCCCAGGTGAACCTCCATGCCCTATGGAGTGTTTTCGATTCAAGTGACTAAAGAGCCGGCCAACGCCAGAGGAAAGCTCTGCCCCTCCCTCCTTTTCTGTCTCTCTGAAGGCAGGCAGGAATGAAAACCTCCTCCCATGGAGAGGAAGATGTCAAGTGATGATGGCTGCTTCAACTCACGTCCATGATCCTCACATGCTTGAGCGGGTTTCCTGGGTTACAAAAAGGAGGAGACTCCTTTGGCCTGACACAGGCGAGTTTGTCCCTCGGCCTCCCTCCCCACCCCCAGCCCCCTTCCTCCAGGCGGTGCCAAAGGGGCAGTCTCAAGGTGGAGAAATGGGATGGGGGGATAGGGGGATGGGGATGATGATGGGGATGGGGATGGAGTGGGTGGAGCAGATCACCATTCAATAGAGAGAAACTCCAGGCAAGTCAAAGACTCTGACTTGACTGGAAAGCTTTCTGCATTTGAATGAAGCTATCCTACGAGGCCCTGCAGGGGGAGAGTGGGGGTGGTGCCCACAGACAATAGCCCCTACCTGCCTGACTGCTGGCCGACCTGCAGGCTGAGGAGGCCCTCTGGCAGCGGCGGGGGCAAGCTCCAGACTCCTGCAACTTGAACCTTTCAAGGAAACTTCTGGGGTGACTCCTGTCCAGGGAATCATCAAAATTGGCCTGTTTTCTGAAAAAGGTCCAAGTCACAGCTGTGACAGATTCTCTGGATTTCTTGACAAATGGATTGACCTGCACCCTCCCATCCTGTCAGATCCTTTGGACACGCTGGAAAAGGTCTTTGGCCTCGGCCAGAAAACAAGCCAAGATAAACAAATATGTTTTTGTCTTTTTTTTTTTTGAACAGGGAGAAAATGATGCATGGCCCTGGATTGTAGAGAAACCTGCTCCTCTCACATGCCTGAAGGCAGGAAGTTCTCAGTGGAACAGAACCTGCCTTCATGTCTCAGGGGGACCTGGACGGTCCCCTTGCCTTGCATGCCCCCACCCCCTAGCCCAGTTTCCCCCTTGCCCCCCCCACCCCCATCTCCCCAACCTCACCCCTCCACCCCCACCCCTGGCCACCGAGGGGGGCCCGGGGAGGGATGGGGGGATGGCTGTCTCGGCCCAGGTTCTGGTTCTGAGATCTCACTTGTGAAACTGCTCTAGGCCGAGATGCCAGATTGCTGCCCTGCTGCTTGGTGCCCGTCTCCATCAGCCATGCCCGAAAGGGATGTGAAAAAATGGACAGCAAATAGTGCACCCAGAAAACACAAAATGATTCTCTTGAACACAAAAAGGCCATTTTTATGGATCCACGTGGAGGTTGTTGATATCTCCATTTGTTGCATGAATAGGATTCACACAGACTCAATTTATTTTAGCTTTGATTGGTTGCCCTATCCAGAGAAATCATGTGGGTCCGAAAGCAAAAACAGAACAAAACCAAACCAAAACCACAGCCAAGTCGAGGGAGTGCTGAATCAGAGGAACTCACCAATCCTGTGGCATCATTTGCCATACACATCCTTTCTCTATGGCAAAGAGAGATTCTGAATTTATCCCCATATTGGTTTTTAGTGCCTGAAACCACGCAACAGATAGTGATCATGTCTAATTCTGATAATCTCTAAAAATATAAATCAGATCTCTTTATAAAATTATTTAATGATATCTTTAAATGCAAAAAGGTATGATATGTGAAAGAAAAATCAAAGTGTTAAGAGAGCTTGCCAAAATAGAGACAGGAGACCATTGAGGAAGAGGTCTGTGTCTCAGTCTGGATGGAATGTAAACTTTGAGCACTTACTGTGTAACAGAGGCCTCCAGATCATCTAAACAGTGTTCCTGAAATTCAAAATACCTATCATACTCTCCCCTTTCCCTAAATAACTTGTGACAGTCTACTCTTTAAGAAGAAATATTTCCTGTTTTGCATGACAGCAAATCATAATTACTCTCAGGTGGCTTTACAACCTCATGAGTTTCAGCTTTCTAAGCCCCTGACTCTTTTCTGTGGAACATTCCCTTGGTTTTATTGAAATCTGTGTCCCTGAATGGCAATATCTAAGACCCCCAAATAAAGTTGGTTTTTTTTTTTTTTTGCAGCCAATACTGACTATTAATTGAAAGATAATAAAACTAGGTGATTTTATTTTTTTAATTTCCAGGCATATTGAAATATAGTTTCCTTAGTTAAGGACATATAACATCCTTTAGTTCTAACAGGCACAGAATGGTGACTTGATGCATTTTTATGTTGCAAAATAATTACCACCAAAGAGGTAGTTAATAGCTTTATCACAACCCATAAATATCATTGCTGTATGTGAAAGAAAGTGAAGTCCCTCAGTCAAGTTCAACTCTTTGCGACCCCATGGACTGTCGCCTACCAGGTTCCTCCAACCATGGAATTTTCCAGGCAAGAATATTAGAGTGGGTTGCCATTTCCTTCTTCAATTGTATGGGAGGAGAATTATTCATGTCAACTGTTGTGACAACTTTCTAATATTATACTACTATAATAATAATACCATCCATTATAATCACAATGCTATTTGTTATATTTACCTTATACAAGAAGTTTTTTCCCCTTACATCAACATCTTCCCATTTCTCCCTCCCCTAGCCGCTCTGTTATTGTAATTTTCATTTTTTTAGATTGTCATGGCATGTAAGTGACATTAGAAACTATTTTTCTTTCTCTACCTGACTTATTCATGTGACATCACTCCCTAAGTAACATCCATGCTATCACAATAGAAGAATTTTTTCATTCCTGTTGCTTAATTTTACATCTATATCTACTTCTCAATCTATCTCTATCTGGATCATGTATCTTCTTTATCTATTCTTTCCTTGATGGACACTTAGGCTGTTTCCATATCTTGACTATTGTGAATGATGCTGCGAAGGACATGGGAGTGCAGATATCTCTCTGAGATTCTGTCTTTATTGTCTTTAGATGTATACTCAGAAGTGAGATTGTTGGAAGGATCAATAATTTTCAACCACTACTATTTTCTAAGTCCTTTTGAGGTTATACAATTAATTACTCATTATTTTAAAATATACAACATTTGAATCAAAGCTACTGCATATGTATTAGGGAATACAGCAAAACGACAACAAAAACACTTCCGTGAACACTATGGTACCAGAGAGCGTGTCCACAGGATGACTCCCCGGTGCCAGCTTTCCATGGCACATAAACTTCCACAAGCCCCCTGCAGTTGGCAAGTCATTCAATAAACACTGAACAACAGTTTTCATGGACCAGGGTTGCCTAGGGTTGCCAGTCAATCCCCAGATGAATGGAGTGATTACAGACTCCTTAGGGAACAAAGCGGAGAAACATAGAATTATTTCAACTAGACGGGTGCTATGAGAAGAGAAGAAAGATGTTAAGTTGTGCCTGGGAGCCAGAATTATTCAAACAGAAAAGAAAACATGTCAGACAAGAGGTGAGAATGATTCAAAGTTAATGGAGCAAAATGGGGGAGACAGGCCTAGAAGATGCTAGCAGATGCTGGGGGCACAGCACACCTGGACCAGTGAGCATGCAGTGAGCTGAGAGTGATGGACATGAATCATCTGCAGGTCTGCATGGGCCGATCTCCAGAGCCCAAACTATGAAGGACTTAATGATAACAGGCATGCTCACAGTCCCCACTGGTACGTCTCAACTGTGCTCTCAGCACTGTACTGAGAGCTTCCCACACTTCCAATGGCACAGTGAGCTACGATTTCTTTATTTTGTCTACAGAAGATTCAGTAAGCTTCCCAAGTGGTAGTACTAGGTATTGGCCAATTGCATCCAATCTTAAACTGTATTGCTTTAAATTAGTTTTATTTATTTATTTTGGGGTGTGCTGTGTCTTCATTGCTCTGCAAGCTGTTCTCTGTGGAGAGAGGGGGCCACTTTATGGTTGTGTGTCTGGGCTTCTCATTGCTGTGGTTCCTCTTGGGAGCATGGGCACTGGGGCATGTAGGCTTCAGTGGTTGCTGGGTGTGGGCTCAACACTTGCAGTGGCCAGGATCTAGAGCACAGACTCAATAACTGAGGCATACGGGCTTAGTTGCTTTGTAACATGTGGGATCTTCCTGGACTGGGGATGAAACCCATGCCTCCTGCATGGGCATGGGATTGTTTACCACGGAGCCACCAGGGAAGCTCCAGTCCCAAACTCAAGGCTGATATCTTTACGTCACCACTTTTTATTGGAGAGTTTCTAAATGATCAGGCCTGGAAAAAGAACACAACGTGTATGCACTGTCAATGTGATCATTGAGGCTAGGAGGATCCATGCAGATGCCGATAAGGGAGTAAGGTTTTTTCCCTTATGTTTTTCCTTATTTGCCTTTTCATAAGGTGATGATTTGACTCACAGTCCACACTCCTGTTCCCACTGCTCCCCTCCGTGAACTGGAGTTCGAATCTAGGTGGGCCTCTGAGCACACACGTCGCTGGGTTCTATCATGCTGGTTTGACCTTCGGTTCTCACAAACCGGCACTCTTGCTGCTTCTTGAAGTGTCCTAGAGAAGAAGACGTCATATTCCATATTAGATCAGCTTCTTTGACTAGCGATGACATGACAGCCACAACAAGTGGGATGGATAAACACAAAAGCTGGTTTCTTTTGGACTATGAGCCCACCTCTGTTCACGTATGTGTGTGTGTGTGTGTGAGGGAGGGAGAGAGAGAGAGAGAGAGAGAGAGAGAGAGAGAGAGAGAGAGAGAGAGAGAGGCGCCTTTGTGGTTCTAAAGCAAGAAGCACTGAGGAGTTGAGACTTTAACTAACATACTTTCCTTCATTTCAGTTGTGATGGTCCAATGATTTGGAGGATGACATTTAATGTTTCAGGGTAGATGATTTTAGAAGGCTGTGAGGGGACTTCCCTGTCTGGTGGTCTAGTTGTTAAGAATGCGCCTACCAATGAGGCAGGGGACAGGGTGTTTTTGATCAATCCCTGATCTGGGAAGATGCCACTGGGCTCTGGGCAGGTTCGATATAAACCTATAGAACGGACAATGCCAGGCATGAAGGTGAGGGCAGATGGGGGACTCTGGACGAGAATGACTGACGATGACTGACACTGACGTCTCCGTGTAGGTGGGTTGTGCCCAGCACACTCCTCTGGGGCAGGATGTTCCTAGGGCCATTGAGGAGTGCACGCTCATAGGAGTAGCTGGGGACCTAAGGGAACTCTCTGTCCTCTCTGCTCCATTTTGCCCCCAGAGCCCTAATCTGCTCAAAGAGGGGATTCATCCTATGGAAAGACAAACCCACACGTGAGTGAACCTCATTTCTGGTTCACTTGGATTCTGAAAGCGTGACGGTCAGATTCACTCAACTCTCTGGATTTCTGTTCTTCCTGAGATCCAGGCCTACTCACTGGAAGAACACATGGAGCCAGATGAGCTGCATGGCAGCTCCAGTGTGAACAAGTTTCAATTGCTATGGCTTGTGGACATTGTACTGAAAGCCTGAAACCCCCGGTGTTTCAGACGCCTGTTTCCACAATGGGTGAACAGTTCTAACTGTGGGAAGCCCAAAACTTGCCCCCAAACTGCTCATCTTCCTCCTCCTCCTCTCTGTCCCCACCCTTCCCCCCACATGCAGGCTCCCCCACCCCGCCTGGCCCCAGCCTGTCCGGGTCTCCCCTACCCGTGGAAAAGGCCAGGAAAAAATGGTCTCACAACGATGCAGCCGAGAAACAGTGGAAGTCCACTTGGATGCAGTTAGGAGACACCTGAGGATACCTAGGCCAACACTGCCACCGTGTATGGTGAGAGGCCAGTGCGAGGAGAGCTCAAGAGTTCAGAGAACGAGGAAGAGCAGCAGGAGGGAGGGAGGCGGGGGTTGGGGTGGGGGTGGGAGGGAGGGGGTGGGGAGGGACAGGCTGAAGCTGTCTCAAGGCGATGACTTGGGTGAAAACGTTCCCTTTCAGAAGGGCACTCCAAAGAGAGAGTGCTGGAGGGACCTTGAGAGCACAAAGGGCTTCGTTTTGGAGGCTGATCTTAAAGCTGGGAGTCGGGGGTGGGGGAGGGAATCATCCAGACATAGGAAAGACACCAGGCTGAGAAGGCAAGACAGATTCTTTGCAAAAGTGAATCGGATGTCAATGACAGAAGTCAATGGTTTCCATAATTAGACTGTATGGAAATCCATCCATCCATCCATCCACCATCGTTTCGCTCCTTTTCTGTTCTCTACATTTTTAACCGTGAGTGAGAAAGTCTTTCAATGGTTTGATAGGGTTTTTGAATGTCGTGGGATGATGGTACTTTTCAGCCATGGATGAACGTGATGGCTTCTTTTGTCCGTTTCAGCTTTCAGGGTTATCCTGAACTCCCCGGCAAGTGAGGCCTGTGTGTTGCTGTGTGCTGGAGGACACCGTGCTATCCACATCTTGATCTTGGACTGAACAAAACCACCATTGGGAGTGTGTTCGTTGGCTTCATTTCCTTTCCCTATGGCACTCACCTGACCGTGCTGTCCACTCTTTGGATCCTTTCTCTCCCTCTCCCCCTCAAGACAATTGGTCATTTTCTTTCTCCTCCTCCTGCTCCTCTTCCTTCTCACCCTAGTTTCTCTACCCCTCCCCCAAATCCCACTCTTCTCAAATTGACGTCTAACTGACTGACAACATTTTCTTTTGCCTTCTTTCCTTCCTTCCTTCCTTCTTTCTTTCTTTCCTTTTTTGTTTTTTGTTTGTTTTTTGGTTCCCCCACTAATTTTCAGCTGTACAGATGAGATTTTTTAGTGTAGTGCATGACACATCGATCACCAGGATACATCTAGTTAGTGACTTGGTGTCATGGCAAATGATATTTGGTGTCATGACTTACCTCTGACTCATTTATTTCATAAGTGGAAGGTTGCACCGCTTTGTCTGTCTCCCTCACCAGTGGCACTCACTAATTCTCTCCCCAACCCCATCCCCATCGCCAGTTCCTCCCCTCCCTCTTCTGGCCACCACCCATGTGTTCCTTTGTGGTATCTATGACCCTGCTTCTGTTTTGTTCTGTTCTGTTCACCATGTATCGTTTGGTAGGTTCTCATGGAAACGACAGATCTGAGGTATTTCATTTAGCATAATATCCTCTAAAGTTCTCTCCAAGTTCCTGCAGACTATGAGATTTCATTCCCTTCTGGTGGTTGAGTCTCATTCCTCTGTGTGTGTGTGTGTGTCTGCATGCACATGTGCACATGTGCACATGAATAGATAGATATAGGCGTAGGCACACAGGGAGTTCTATCATTATGTTTGTACAGATGTCTACCTAGGTATAGGTGTCGATACCACACATAAATAGGTCCATTTCTTCTTTGTCCCCTCTGTGGGCACTCCGTAGAGTTGGTGGATTGGGTCGAATGAGGAATCTTTGGTGGAGTGTTCTGAGGGATCACAGGACTCTTTTCCCTAGTGATATGATTTCTCTCTCTGTGAGGTGCCAGGTGATGAGATCTGATCTCTCTGAGTCCGCCACCATTTTTCTCAGCTGCAGAAAAGACACGTTTGATCTATCAGAAGCCACTGTCTTCTGATATTTTGAACTTGCTGTCACAATTGTGATTCCAGCTCCTGGGCCTTTCCCCTCTGAATTAGAATTATCATTGTCCAGATAAATGTGCCAGGGTGCTTCTGTGAGCCTGCCCCCACCCCCCACCCCTGCAGCCCCAGCCCAGTCCAGCCCTGCCATTGATTTGTTTTCTACCTCGTGCTTCTGTGTGTCTGTCTGTTCTACCTTTGTTTTGAATAAAGGTGTTTGGGCCTCCTGCCCACTTCACTCATCAGGGCTTGTTTCTCTTTTGGAGGTTGAGTTGTCTGATGCCTTGATCAGTTTTGAACAGAAAAGCCCCTTTTGCAAAATGCTTGCGCCTTCCCCATATATACGGGCATGCGCTCACATGCACACACACACACACACACACTCACATAGATGCGTGTTTCCATCCTTGTATGTACGTGTATGTCTGTGAGTATATATATGTGCATATATACACCTATATACACACACACGCACACACATAAACATCTACATAGACACATGTGTATATACGCACATATGCACATGTACAATGACTTACATGTATGTGCATGTATACACGTGAGCGTAATGTATGTACACGCGTGTTTGCATATGCATATGTGTGTGCATCTATGCCCATCAATCTGTGTATATGTACTATATACACACATGTGCACCTGTACATACGTACATGCATGTATGTTTACTTATATATACTTGTGTATATATATACATGTATACACTCATACATCTGTGTGGACATACACTATATGTAGACGTCTATGTGTGTGTACATATGTATGTATACATGTGTACATATATGTGTGCATATACACACACAGGTATGTGTATATGTAAGCATGCACATACCTGTACGCATATACATGCATACACACCTGTGCATATGCATCACACGTATACACACGTGTACATCTATATGCATTGACATGTCCTCATTTATTTATATGTATGTGTGTATGCATCTGCCCATATGAGCATGTGTATATCAGTGTACATATGTGTATATATGCCTGTGTATACGTATATACATGCAAGCATACACACACACTATAAACGCCTAGGCATATATGTGCACATACAGACACATGAGTGTACGTGAGCATACCCTTTGTACGTATTTGTTTATATGCATGTGTGTACGTATATATAGACACAAATATGCGTGCATATATATATGTACACACGTATATGCACATGTGTATGCATTCTCTTTCTCACTCTGACGTTTAAGCTGCCAGAGCTGTTCTACAACTTGACTTTTCTGCCTGGTGCTTTTGTTTCATTTCATTTCTGTTCTACTTCAAAAAGTTTATTCATGTAATTGGCTGTTGTCATGGAACCCAGGGTTTATTTAGTGGATCCCTATTGACTCCGTCCTCCTCACTGCCACAGCCCTCAACCCACACCCCCGGCCCCCACCGCCCCACCCCCCTACCACCACAGCCTTGCAACCCCAGACCACCCAGCTACCTGCTTTTCCAGTGTTTGTGGCTAGTTATTTTGAAATCCATGTTCTTCTGACCTCAAGTGCACTTTCCCCACCCACCCATGCTGCTTGTGTTTGTTGTCTTTGAACTTTGTCATGGTCTCTACCCAGATCAAGTTTTGCTGTCTCTTGTTGGGGGTCTGAGTATCTTCTTCTTTTCCTTTCTTGCTCCTGAGCTTGAGTGTCTTTGTCTGTGTCTGCTTTCGAAAGTCCTGCTTTGTTCTCTGAGCAGCACTTGCCTGGTTTTGCTTTGCCGTTCCCTTCCTCCCTCTTTCAGAGGAGGGGGGCCGGTGGAGCCTGAGATGTCACTGGTGCCCCTCTCTCCGCGGACACCACCCCATGCGAGCCCCGCCACAGGCGTCTCCTGGAATGTCCCGCTACCACCCTGGAATCACGTGGGGGGAGTGCGTCTCCTTCATGGCAGCAGCCTCCTGAGGAGATATTTCCCAGCTCCTGACAGGAGTGAGCGACTTTACTTTCATTTTTCACTTTTCACTTTCATGTGTTGGAGAAGGAAATGGCAACCCACTCCAGTGTTCTTGCCTGGAGAATCCCAGGGACGGTGGAGCCTGATGGGCTGCCATTTATGGGGTCGCACAGAGTCGGAAACGACTGAGCGACTTAGCAGCAGCAGCAGCAGCTCCCTTCCTCTGTGGCCGGGGTCGCGTCGCATCTCTTCGTGTCCCTCAGCGGCGGAGGCTCAGGGCCGAGCTTGGGCATTTGGGCGGCCGGCCCTGTGGCGTACTGAGACTGCGACCCGTCCGCGGGACTTTCGAGCGGGTTGTCGGGAGCCACCTGGCGGCCGCTTTTATAATGTCCCTCCCCTCCGGAGCTTCCGCTAGACCTTCATGAGGGTTGTGACTCGGCCACCGGGCCCGAGGCAGAGCTCTCAGACACCAGCTACGCTGGCAGTGACAGTCCCGGTGGCGCCGAGGCCTAAGGACATCCTGCTGTCGCTGGAGATTGGTTCTTTAGGTTTCCGAGGGGGATGGCCGTAGCGGCCATCTATGCTACGGTCCACGATCTGGGGAGGCCTGACAGGGTCAACCAGCATCTCCCAGTGCCTCTGCGGGCCGCAGAGATGGACTGGCCGGACCTACCTGGGCCGGGCGGCACGGTGGGCAGGGAGAGGGTCTCCCCTGCCTGGAGCGCCTGGACTCGGACTTGGAGGTCTGGCCTCCTGGGCCGCCCTCAAGAGCTTTCACTTCGCCCTCGGACCCCTTCAGAGGTGGGACCGGCCGGGACTGTGGCGTGGAGGTCGCTGGAGGGCGCACCTGGGCCCAGGCCCTCGGGTTTTTTCTGACCCAAGTGTTTTGCGTGTCGCATTCCGGAGGTGGGGACCCGCCGGCCCCCACCAGGAGAGGCCAGCCAGTGTGGGCATGTGTACTGTCCCCTGTGGGGTCCGGTCGCCTGAGGCATCTCCTGGCACACATGCGTTTTCTTTTTCAAAGTCCTGATAGGTCCAGAAATGTAAATGGACTGGATCCTGCTTCCTCGGGTGGCTGGGGAGGGCGAGCTCGACCCTTCAGTGTGCTCTCGTGGGTCTCAGTCGTCAGACATGACTTTTTCTCACCCCTCCCCAACTCCCTAAATTCCAGTCAGGAGTTGGGGACCAGCTTGGGCCGTCCTGGGTGTCCCCTCTAGGAAAGTCTGGGGCCCAGGCGTGGTCCTTGGTTGGGGCCCGCTCATCTCATTGGAGGTGCCTCGCTGACGGTTCTTTCTTTTTGCACATTGAACCCAAACCCATTCAGAGACTCGGACTGAACAGTACATCTACCCGTGTGGGCGAAGCAGGGAGAGGGTCCCTGGCCAGCTCCCTCTTCTTTGGAGTCCGTGTCCCCACTTTTGCCACCACGTACTCCCCTCCCCCGTTCTCACCTCCGTCTCTGGCACACCCCCATGGGTCGAGCAGATGACCCATCCTGAGAGCTCCAGGCCTGGTGTTTATGGAATAGTGCTGGAGACAGGTGGCTGAGCCAAGGTTCCGGGGTCCCTCCCTGTGAGTCATAGATGGGCCCTGCTATCAGCTGCTGTCATTTTGTCGCCCTTAATGGGCCTTTTTTGTCACCAGATAAGTACTGACATGGTGTGCTTTGGTGTTTGTTACCAAGAATTTTGGGCTTCTGGATGCACATGGGGCTTTGGGCCTTGGGGCCACCAGCTGGTGCCCAATTTGGCCCTTGTCTCTGGAGCCAACTGCCTGGGCCTGTGTGCTGGCTCCTATGTGGTGTGTGTGGCTGACCCACCTTGTGGTGCCACCTCTGATCTCCAGGAAACCTGAAGGTGGCAGGGTAAGGCAGTGTGGGTCTTCTACCCCATGTGCTCCCTGCTGCTCCCTGCTGCAGGCACCTGGTGGTGACTGTGACAACCCCTGCTCTGTGGGTTCTGTGCCACATGTCAGGCATTTTCCTTCTGGGATCATTGGCTATTCTTGCCTGAGGTGAGGTGGTGGGGAAGGTTGCTGGTGAGGCTTAAAGTGGGCCCCTCTGGTTATTGTTCTTGCTGTGCCTCCCTCCCAGCTTCACCTTGGCTCAACTGATTGATGTGGTGTGGTTGTGCTTTCCTGGGCTGAGCCTAAGCTGTGCTGCATAAGGGATGAGAGTTCCTGGTGAATGTGTCTGCTTTTCTTGGTCTGTCTGTGGGGCCCCTTGCCTGTCTTTCCCCCTGCCTGCTGGGGAGGATGAGGAAGGCAGAGGTTGGGTGCAGTTTCTGGCCCTGACCTTTGGTCTTCTGTCCCCTACCTTGGGGCATCAGTGGGGCTGTTGGTTTTCTGACACAGAAGGTGCTTTGGCTTTGTCTTCATGGTGTGTGTCCTGTGGGCAGCCCTTCCTACCCTCTCCATGGTAGGGAGGGCTGTGTTGTGGCTGCACTGTCTACCCTCTGTGGGTGTGTGAGCATGCCTTGTTTGACCCTTGGTGGTGCCCCTGGAGTGCTCCAGGTCATCTCTCAGGTGCCTGAAACTGAGTGCTGGTGTCATTTCCCTTAACCCAGTGTTCCCCTTGGGTGCCTGCCATGGTGGTGTGTATGTCCCATGAGTGGCTCTCTTCGGGGGGTGTCCAGAAAGTAGGAAATGCATACCTGTTCCCCTTGTGGTGGAGGCTGATGGATGAGGACTTGCAGGGGGTGGGGTGTGGGTTCTGCACTGGCCCTGACTGTGCACATGGTCCTGTGTGGTTGTCCACTTACCTGTACTGTAGACCCCCCCCCCATCCTGCCCAGCTGAGGACTGGCAGCGTGTAGAGTGCCTCTATGGGCCTGAAAGAGAGATAATGGGATGAGGGATGGCATGCCCATGATGAGCAAACTTTCTCTAGTGATTCAAGAAGGAAGCTTGGGGTACTGGAACTCCTAGCTGCTGTCCCTCCCAAGTGTGTGATTGCCACCTTGGTGATTGCTGGAGCATGTGGGCAGAAAATCCCCTCCCCTTTGTGGTGGGGGTGGGTGCACTGGCCTGGTGGTGAGGCCATGTGCTGTTCATTGTCTAGTGTGGTCCATGCCTCCCCACTGAGTTATGGGAGGGTCCTGTGGGACCCTGCTTGGCATACAGCAAGTTGGGGGGCTGTGTGTGTGCCATATGTGTGGCTGGCCCTGTGGTGTGAGCCCATGGGGAAGGGGGGTGTGGAGTGCAATGCCTGGTTGGCCCTGGCTTCCCCAGCCCCACAAACTGGTGAAGAGGAGCCTATTGTGCCTGTGCTTGCCCCTTGGCTGCAGCCAGTGGCAGTGTGTGGTCACAGTCTGGGCTGCCTTGCTTGAGAGCATGTCCCCAGGATGTTGAGCCTTGGGGACAGACTAGATAGAAGGTCTGTTGAGGATTGATGGAGGTAGATGGGTGGATGGCATGAAAGGCCTTGGTGGCAGGGCTGGATTATGGGACCTGCCCTGGGGATGGCCAGGATTGGCTGGTGTCCCAGGTGGTGTTGCAGGACTGCCCTCATGTGTGGGTGGTGGTGAGATCCCATGCTCATTTTCCTGGTGGCCTGGCCATGTCTTGGTGTTTTCTGGCCCCCAGATGGTGCCTCTGCTCCTGACTTATGGCCCCTGCCATGCATGCTTACTGGCCCCTCCTGGCCACTGCTGGTCTTTTCTCCTTGTCCTGAATGTGTGACTGCCTGTGTTCCCTTCCCCTGTCTGGGAGGGAGCTGGCCTTGCCTCATGGGGGTATTGTTCCCTGGCGTCTCCATTGGCTGGTGGTGTCCCTGGGTGGAGCAGTGCACTTATGTGGTGGGAGAGTGTTCTCTTTGGCTGGCTGTGGCTCTGGGTGTGTAGGTGGTTGTGGGCATGAGCCCCATGAGTGTGGGGGGTGCAAGTCCATTGTCCCAGGTGTGTTGTGGAGACTGCTCCTGTGCTGGGAGGCCTCTGGTAGATCTCACTAGATCCTGTGGTCACCCTGGTGGATGACTTGTGTCTCCTGGGTTGCTTTGAGACATTCCCCTTGTGGTGGTATGTGGCCACCCCACCTCTACTGTTGGTTCTGTGGTGTTGGTCTCATGTGGCTGCACCCTGTTGGTGCCTCTCTGTCCATCTGCCTCAGTTTGCTCCCTGTATGCAGTTCCCTAGGGCAGTGCCCTGGTGGGTGTCACTTCCTGGGCCTGCTGTGGCCCCCATCTGCCCATTTTGGTGCCACCTGTCTGCTACTGCTGTCACATGCTGGATGAGGGGGAGCATATGTGAACCCTGTCCCCCCACTCAGCCCTGCTCTGATACACTTGCCTGAGTGTGGGTCAGGTCTCTGGTCTGTGTGGGCTGGATGCCCTGTCCTCACTGCCTAGCATCCCCCATCCCTCTGGGGTTGGTGGAAAAGATGGACATTAAGATTGTACATTGGCCATATCTGGTGTGGCCTGGCTCCCAGGACCACCTGGGCAGGTGGGCTTGTGAGAGGGTGGGGTTGAGGAGCTGTCCTCCCCTTGTACATCGGTGGGTTAGTGGTGGACCACTGTGAACCCTGAGGACTGAGTGTGTGTGATCATTATTGGCAAGGGCAGGAAGTGGAAGTTGGATGGTTGGTTGGGTTTCCCACCCCCCTCAGTGCTTTAATGAAACACTCTCCTGGCTTAATCACCTCCTGGGCATTCTGGTTCACATGCTTCAATGTGTCATATCCTGGAACTATCTACCAGCTATCTTGGGACTATCCCCCAGCTCACATCATGGCATGCTTGTTCCATGTGTTCACTCCCTTATCTGGTTGACTCTATCAGTAATATATGTTTGTTTCAAATATTAACCATGCATGTCTAAAGAACACCTGGTACAGGTAAACTTGAAAAGGGTGCGTGGTGCTGGACTCTCCTGGGTGCTGAACTTTACAGTTTTGAGGACATATCTAGTGGAGCAAAGGTAGGTAGGCACATTAGAACATGTGATTGTCCAATTCACAATGCTGGTGCCTCTGAAGCAACGATAAGAAAGTCTGATTGGGAGCATGGCCTCTGGTATGTAAGGTCCAGGGTGATTTATACTGCAGCATTTTCTGCAAATGGATCCCTTGGCTTGGGAAAGAAGGGTTTATGAATGGGAAAAAGTGAGAATGGTGAGAATTGGGAGGCATGGAGCAGCCAGGAACCCGCCTGGGAGGGCGAGGTGTGCTCGTTCATCGGCAGAGGGCCCCAGGGAAGGCCCCGGCGTGGCGCGGATGCCCGTGGCAGCCAAGACTTCCTCTAAGAGGCTGGGCGTGCCGGCGAGAGCCGGCTGTTGCGCTGCGACGACAGAGGCCCGCGTGGAAGGCCCCGGCGTGTCCGGGGTGCCCGTGGCCGCCAGGAGCTCGTCTAGGAAGCTGGGTGGCCCTGGGAGGGCAGGGTCCACCCCTTCGTCGGCAGCGGCCCCCGGGGCGGGCGCCTGCGTGTCCGGGGCGCCCGTGGCCGCCAAGAGCTCATCTAGGAGGCTCGTCGGGCTCGGAAGGCTGGGGGGCTGGGGCTGTGGCTCTAGCGGAGGGGCCGTGCCTTCACCGTAGGGTGACTCCGGCCACCGCGGGATGTGTGTCTCCGGCTGTGGAGGCGGCGGGATGGCCCCTTGCCCAGGCTGCCCGGGGGCCGTGACGGCAGGGGAGCGCGCGGCCCAGGGAACTGCTCCCCGGGGAGGAGGCGGTGGCCTCCCACTTGGCTGGAGAGCCACCGGGCTGGGCTGGACCATGAAGATCATCAACGGCTGGCCCACACAGACCCCAGAGGCAGTCCCGGGCACCCAGAAAGTGGGGGCCCCAAAAGGAGCAGCTGCAGCCAAGGGTGGCATGCTCTCCTGTGGCTGAGAGGGGCGAAGGGGAGGAGAGGTGCTCTGGACAGCGGGTGGGGCCCTTCGGTCCTCTGGAGCAGGAGTCGTCGTGGCTGATGCGCCGCTGGGCCCCTGGGCCCGGCCGTTGCCGGGCCCGCTTGGGCTCCGCTGGGGGTGCCGAGCTCTTCGGTTTTGAAACCATATCTAGGGGAGCAAAGGGCAGACAGGCACTGATATCAGAAGCCGTGGCCGTCCGGATCACCCACCGTGCTGGCGCCTCTGCGGCGCCCATTCGACAGCCCGCCCGGCCGCCCGGCCTCTGGGCTGTCAGGCCCAGGGCGACTTCTGCAGGCCCCTTTTCTGCAAACGAATCCCTTGGCCCTGGGAAATGAGGGGTGCCCGCGCGGCCAGAAGCGGCCCCAAACCCTCCAGTCAGCCTGCCGACTTTCGGCCCCCCTCCCCCCCAGCCCCAGCCTACGTGTATCCAGCTCCAGACGCTTGGCAGGGCTGAACCCTCCTTACTCCTGGGCCACGTCCTGGGCCCACGCGCTGGCTGGAGAGCTTACCTGGATGCGAGGTTCTGGGATTCCCGTCTGACGAGCCAGTTCCTCCCTGGCGGCAATCCCCGGGAAGCGATCCCTCGTGAAGGCTTGCACGAGGATCCTTGTCTGAGAAGGAGAGATGACTGTCCTCTTTCTCCGGGCCTCTCTGGCCGAGGCTTCTACCCGCGAAAGAACACACCGAGAGGAGAGGACGTTAAGGCCCGTGGAACGTTCACAGCACAGATACCCTAGACGGTGTGGAGGGGAGGGGGAGTCCCACACCCCTGAATCACTACAGGTGGCTCTGCCGCCGGGGCAGGGCTCTAAGGAATACACCCACAGATGGATCGCGTGCCTGGGTCCATCGTGGACGCGTGCGTGTGCACGCGCACACACGCACACTCCCCACACGTGCATGTCCCTGTGTGTCTCTCCCCTCCTCCGGCCTTGCCGCCGAGTGCCCTGAAAGCGTGCTCCTCGGCCAAGGCTGCCCGGGCAGCCGGAGCCTAAGGTTCCCGACGGGGGCTGGGGAGGGGGTGCAAAGGGGGAACACTGCTGCCCGCCCACGCCGGCTGGGGCCGTCTTGCCCCGATCTGGGACACTGATGGGGGCAGCAACCACAGAGCCCTGTTTCCTCCTCACCTTCCCCCTCCTCCCGCACACACACACCCCGCCCCCCCGCCTCCCCCGCCCCCTTGGTGTTTCTGGGCCTCCCGTGCTCATCCACCAGCAGAGAGAATTCTCTGGCAAGAGGGGGAGGGTTCGGGACCCCCTCTGGGGGACTTGCCTTTGGAGAGAACGCTGGCTAAGTTACCTTGAGAGGAAGACTGAGGTCGAGGAGGCGACGTTGGCCCCCCTTCCCCTTCTTGGTGCACGTGTTCAGACGGCGATCGGCTCTGCTTTGACCGTCTTCTTCGTTGGTTTTGAAACCAGACCTAGGGGCAAACAGAGAGAATTCCTTCTCAGGAGAAAGGCCGCCAGATGCTTTCAGCTGCCTTGGATCGGCATGGAGAGCCTGAAAGGGAGACCGGGTGGAGAGGCGGGGGCCTACCTGGACTCTGCTTTCGTCAATGCCGAGCTCTCGGGCCAGTCGTTCTCTGGTCGCTATCCCAGGGTAGGGGTTCTGTTGAAAGAGCGCTTGCAGGGCGTCCTTCTGGCTCGGCTTCAGAGCGAGCCTCCTCCTTCGAGATCCTGTGGCGATGGGGCCTGTGGAAGAAGAGAAGAAAGGGAAGCGTCTCAGACCAGAGCACCTGGGGGAGGACTCGGCGGAGGAGCCCAAGCGTGCTCCCCGCCCAGGGGCAGTTGCCCCTGAGCCTGAGCAGAGCCGGGAGCCTGGGCACGGGTGTGCATCTGGAAGTCGCTTGGCTACACCCCGACAGCCAGGCTGAGAGGCAAGGGCGGTACCCCCGACCCCCACCCAGGCCGGAATGCAAGAAACGCCAGCAGGCAGAAAGGAAACCAAACCCAGCCCCGACACAGAGGCGGCAAGAAGTCCCGCCCGCCGAAGACCACAACACTATCCTGCCGCGTGTTCCCACCCGTCTGGGGGAGATGCCCGGGAAAGGTCTGGATGGGGCTTCTCCCAGATTTCCCTCCATCACGATGCCGGCGGGAGGGGACCTGGCTTCTCCGGGCTAACGCGGAGCACGGGCCATATTTGCCGCCAGGAGCGGAAAAGGAAAGGGAAGCGAAGCGAGGCCCAACCCTCAATGGCAGAAGGCACCAGGCCATTGTGGGGAGGAAGCCACCGAAGGAGGCAAAGCCCCAGAGCTCCCCGACTCCCATTCCCGCAGGAAGATGAGGATAAAGGGCCCCATCCCAGCCCCCGCAACCCCACACCCCCCACCCCCAACCCCCGTCAAACCACACCGTCTTCCCAGAAAAGACAAGGGAGAAGCCACGTGTGTGCCAAAGGAGCAAGACGAACAAACGATGCCCCTTTGGGCACACCTGAGTCCTGGGAACCGTGGCCCCAGCCGATCGGTCCCTGCCATTCTCGGTGGTGGGCCGACCCGTTTGCCGTGAACCCGTGGCCGAGGCGATCCACGGGTCCCCTGAGACGCGATCCGACCCCAGGGACCGAGGGCAAACGTACCGCGTGAGGCGCTGGAGGAGCCGGACGAAGCCATGGTGGGAGAGCCGCACGGACGCTGCAGACTGCTGACCTAGTGGGCCGGGACCCAGCGGCTCAGGACTCTGGAGAGCGGGAGGCGGCTCCGCCCCTATTTATGTAAATAGGGGCGGGTGCGTCCGATGGAGGGGGCGCCCCTGGCCTCTTTCCCAGGAGAGACCCTGGACAAGAATCCCGGGGAGCCAGTGGGCTTTCACGGGCCGGGCCCGTGCCCCAGACCCCCAAGGTCCGCCGCTGGGCTGGGCGGGCAGTTCGGGGGCTTTGGTTTGTGGCCCTCCCACGCAGCGGGTGGGATCAACCCCGGGCCCAGGGGCCGTCAGCAGTGCCCACAGAGCGAACTGCCCGGGAATTCCCCTGGGTCCCTTTGACGTGGCCGGCCACGCCCCCTTTCCCAAACTGCCTTGCCTTCCAAACCGCGCTGGGTTTTCCCGCCTTTTCACATTCCACACACGTCCCTTGGCCTCGATTGCCCCCGCCCGCTCCTGCGAGGCATGGCGGGACACTGGACGCTCTCTCCAGTGCCTCCACCTAGATCCCTCGCTTTCCTTGCCTCCGTTTCCCACGCCCCTCCCCAACTCCTCCGTGCCCTCTTGGCGTCCTGTCCCTGCAGCAGTCCCAGACCGCCACCCCCAGGGCTCTGAGTGGCCTGGAGCTCAAGGCTCCGGCCAGAGACGTGAAGGTCCAGCGTCTCGAACGGCAGCTCACGCCATTTGGGGCTTTTTCACGTGGAGCCTGAGGCCCACGTCGCCCCAGCCCAAGTGCCCTGGAGATCCCGCGAAAGGGGACAGACAGTGTACCCCCGCTACTGTTAGGGAGGAGGTTCCACTAAGCCAAGGGAGGAAGCATGGACGTTCTGGACACAACGGAGCCCTCGCCCGTGCGCCAACAAGGGGACATGGAAAGAGTGTGTGCTTTCTCAAAGAGACGGAGGGCGGCGAGGAGGAGGAGGAGGAGGAGGAGGAGGAGGAGGAGGAGGAGGAGGAGGAGGAGGAGGAGGAAATCAGGAGGCCGGAGCAGACAAAGGAGGAAGAAGGCGGCGTGAAGCACCGCGGGGGATGGACGATGAGAGGCGCTTCTCTTTTCGCTGTGAACAGGGTGAAAAGAGTGAACTGAAAAGAAACGAACGAGCCACAGCAGCACCCCACCCACCCACCCAACCGTCTGGGCCGATGTATGCCTTGGCCACCCGGGCTTCTAAACCCACCACGGGGCTTCACGTGAGAACAGGCAGGGGTTCGTATGTACTTGGAAACCATTGGGCCTGTGAGCTCAGGAACGGGTTTGCAAGTAAAGCACGTACATCTGTATGTCTGCGGGTGACGGGAGGATGCTGGTGGCCGGGCGAGCTCAGTCACTATACTGTGAGGGTCAGAGAGAGACACGGAGATGAGGGGCCTTTGCAGATCTACCACCGGGCGTGTGGGCACACATGGACAGGGAGTCTGGTCGTGAAAGCGGTTGTGTGGGTAGGTCCCTACTGCTGGCTCTGAGGATCTGACCTCCGGACACCCGCCCAGAACAGGCACCTTGAAACCCAGGGAAACGTGTCCCTGACGCAGCATTCTAGGGATACCTGCAGGGTGTGCCGGGGGCTTGAAGCTGAGTCCCAGATGCGGGCACTGCCCCCCGCACCCGCACTCCCACCCCCACCCCCACCCCCACCCGCACCCTCACCCCCACCCCCACCCCCACCTCCCCCGACCCCCCTCTCCCACTCAGCCTTCCCCAACTCTCTCCCTTCGTCCCCCACCCACTCGGCCCCCTCCCACCTTGCATCTCCCAACCTTCCACCTTCTCACTCCCCTGTCTCCCTCTCCCCCTCCCTCTGCTGCCCCTGGCATAGGGAAGGAGTTCTCCCGTGTGGGCTGCTGGAAAGATGGGACCAGAAGACAGAAGAGCCAGACACAAAGAACCTGTGCCTGGCACGGGGTGTCTTTACTGGGTCCATGGAATGTTCCCTCTGAGGCAGCCTCCTGGTCACTGCCATGCAGGGAGTACTTGAGGCTTCAGGTAGGGTGTCCCTGTCTGGGGTGGGGCCCAGCTTCCCAAAGGTCCAGCACTCGGCTCCGTCCCCAAAGTGGTCGGTAGACATCCCGTCTGGATTCTCTCCTCTTCCCACACAAAGCAGCTCCCACCCACCCGCCCTTCCCCGAGCTCCATGGCCCCACATCCCAGGCAAGGAGACCTGAACGTGGCTAGGGGGAGAAGGTGCCCCTTCCTTCCTCTCCCTCTAAGCCCCAGGGCCTGGGGAGCCTGGCAGCATGTCGAGGAGGGCCTGGTACTCGTCCTCACTGAGGGGTGTTGCCAGGGTGGCCTCAACTCCTTCTTCCCCCGCAGGGGCCCCCGGAGAAGACCAGGGCGTGTCCTGGATGGCCGTGGCAGCCAAGATTTCCTCTAGGAGGCTGGGTGACCCGGGGAGGGCTGGGTGGGCCCCTGCGATGGCGGGAGAGGACCCCGGAAAAGGACCCGGCGAGCCCGGGAGGCCCGGGGCAGCCAGGAGCTCGCCTGGGAGGGCGAGGTGTGCTCGTTCATCGGCAGAGGGCCCCAGGGAAGGCCCCGGCGTGGCGCGGATGCCCGCGGCAGCCAAGACTTCCTCTAAGAGGCTGGGCGTGCCGGCGAGAGCCGGCTGTTGCGCTGCGACGACAGAGGCCCGCGTGGAAGGCCCCGGCGTGTCCGGGGTGCCCGTGGCCGCCAGGAGCTCGTCTAGGAAGCTGGGTGGCCCTGGGAGGGCAGGGTCCACCCCTTCGTCGGCAGCGGCCCCCGGGGCGGGCGCCTGCGTGTCCGGGGCGCCCGTGGCCGCCAAGAGCTCATCTAGGAGGCTCGTCGGGCTCGGAAGGCTGGGGGGCTGGGGCTGTGGCTCTAGCGGAGGGGCCGTGCCTTCACCGTAGGGTGACTCCGGCCACCGCGGGATGTGTGTCTCCGGCTGTGGAGGCGGCGGGATGGCCCCTTGCCCAGGCTGCCCGGGGGCCGTGACGGCAGGGGAGCGCGCGGCCCAGGGAACTGCTCCCCGGGGAGGAGGCGGTGGCCTCCCACTTGGCTGGAGAGCCACCGGGCTGGGCTGGACCATGAAGATCATCAACGGCTGGCCCACACAGACCCCAGAGGCAGTCCCGGGCACCCAGAAAGTGGGGGCCCCAAAAGGAGCAGCTGCAGCCAAGGGTGGCATGCTCTCCTGTGGCTGAGAGGGGCGAAGGGGAGGAGAGGTGCTCTGGACAGCGGGTGGGGCCCTTCGGTCCTCTGGAGCAGGAGTCGTCGTGGCTGATGCGCCGCTGGGCCCCTGGGCCCGGCCGTTGCCGGGCCCGCTTGGGCTCCGCTGGGGGTGCCGAGCTCTTCGGTTTTGAAACCATATCTAGGGGAGCAAAGGGCAGACAGGCACTGATATCAGAAGCCGTGGCCGTCCGGATCACCCACCGTGCTGGCGCCTCTGCGGCGCCCATTCGACAGCCCGCCCGGCCGCCCGGCCTCTGGGCTGTCAGGCCCAGGGCGACTTCTGCAGGCCCCTTTTCTGCAAACGAATCCCTTGGCCCTGGGAAATGAGGGGTGCCCGCGCGGCCAGAAGCGGCCCCAAACCCTCCAGTCAGCCTGCCGACTTTCGGCCCCCCTCCCCCCCAGCCCCAGCCTACGTGTATCCAGCTCCAGACGCTTGGCAGGGCTGAACCCTCCTTACTCCTGGGCCACGTCCTGGGCCCACGCGCTGGCTGGAGAGCTTACCTGGATGCGAGGTTCTGGGATTCCCGTCTGACGAGCCAGTTCCTCCCTGGCGGCAATCCCCGGGAAGCGATCCCTCGTGAAGGCTTGCACGAGGATCCTTGTCTGAGAAGGAGAGATGACTGTCCTCTTTCTCCGGGCCTCTCTGGCCGAGGCTTCTACCCGCGAAAGAACACACCGAGAGGAGAGGACGTTAAGGCCCGTGGAACGTTCACAGCACAGATACCCTAGACGGTGTGGAGGGGAGGGGGAGTCCCACACCCCTGAATCACTACAGGTGGCTCTGCCGCCGGGGCAGGGCTCTAAGGAATACACCCACAGATGGATCGCGTGCCTGGGTCCATCGTGGACGCGTGCGTGTGCACGCGCACACACGCACACTCCCCACACGTGCATGTCCCTGTGTGTCTCTCCCCTCCTCCGGCCTTGCCGCCGAGTGCCCTGAAAGCGTGCTCCTCGGCCAAGGCTGCCCGGGCAGCCGGAGCCTAAGGTTCCCGACGGGGGCTGGGGAGGGGGTGCAAAGGGGGAACACTGCTGCCCGCCCACGCCGGCTGGGGCCGTCTTGCCCCGATCTGGGACACTGATGGGGGCAGCAACCACAGAGCCCTGTTTCCTCCTCACCTTCCCCCTCCTCCCGCACACACACACCCCGCCCCCCCGCCTCCCCCGCCCCCTTGGTGTTTCTGGGCCTCCCGTGCTCATCCACCAGCAGAGAGAATTCTCTGGCAAGAGGGGGAGGGTTCGGGACCCCCTCTGGGGGACTTGCCTTTGGAGAGAACGCTGGCTAAGTTACCTTGAGAGGAAGACTGAGGTCGAGGAGGCGACGTTGGCCCCCCTTCCCCTTCTTGGTGCACGTGTTCAGACGGCGATCGGCTCTGCTTTGACCGTCTTCTTCGTTGGTTTTGAAACCAGACCTAGGGGCAAACAGAGAGAATTCCTTCTCAGGAGAAAGGCCGCCAGATGCTTTCAGCTGCCTTGGATCGGCATGGAGAGCCTGAAAGGGAGACCGGGTGGAGAGGCGGGGGCCTACCTGGACTCTGCTTTCGTCAATGCCGAGCTCTCGGGCCAGTCGTTCTCTGGTCGCTATCCCAGGGTAGGGGTTCTGTTGAAAGAGCGCTTGCAGGGCGTCCTTCTGGCTCGGCTTCAGAGCGAGCCTCCTCCTTCGAGATCCTGTGGCGATGGGGCCTGTGGAAGAAGAGAAGAAAGGGAAGCGTCTCAGACCAGAGCACCTGGGGGAGGACTCGGCGGAGGAGCCCAAGCGTGCTCCCCGCCCAGGGGCAGTTGCCCCTGAGCCTGAGCAGAGCCGGGAGCCTGGGCACGGGTGTGCATCTGGAAGTCGCTTGGCTACACCCCGACAGCCAGGCTGAGAGGCAAGGGCGGTACCCCCGACCCCCACCCAGGCCGGAATGCAAGAAACGCCAGCAGGCAGAAAGGAAACCAAACCCAGCCCCGACACAGAGGCGGCAAGAAGTCCCGCCCGCCGAAGACCACAACACTATCCTGCCGCGTGTTCCCACCCGTCTGGGGGAGATGCCCGGGAAAGGTCTGGATGGGGCTTCTCCCAGATTTCCCTCCATCACGATGCCGGCGGGAGGGGACCTGGCTTCTCCGGGCTAACGCGGAGCACGGGCCATATTTGCCGCCAGGAGCGGAAAAGGAAAGGGAAGCGAAGCGAGGCCCAACCCTCAATGGCAGAAGGCACCAGGCCATTGTGGGGAGGAAGCCACCGAAGGAGGCAAAGCCCCAGAGCTCCCCGACTCCCATTCCCGCAGGAAGATGAGGATAAAGGGCCCCATCCCAGCCCCCGCAACCCCACACCCCCCACCCCCAACCCCCGTCAAACCACACCGTCTTCCCAGAAAAGACAAGGGAGAAGCCACGTGTGTGCCAAAGGAGCAAGACGAACAAACGATGCCCCTTTGGGCACACCTGAGTCCTGGGAACCGTGGCCCCAGCCGATCGGTCCCTGCCATTCTCGGTGGTGGGCCGACCCGTTTGCCGTGAACCCGTGGCCGAGGCGATCCACGGGTCCCCTGAGACGCGATCCGACCCCAGGGACCGAGGGCAAACGTACCGCGTGAGGCGCTGGAGGAGCCGGACGAAGCCATGGTGGGAGAGCCGCACGGACGCTGCAGACTGCTGACCTAGTGGGCCGGGACCCAGCGGCTCAGGACTCTGGAGAGCGGGAGGCGGCTCCGCCCCTATTTATGTAAATAGGGGCGGGTGCGTCCGATGGAGGGGGCGCCCCTGGCCTCTTTCCCAGGAGAGACCCTGGACAAGAATCCCGGGGAGCCAGTGGGCTTTCACGGGCCGGGCCCGTGCCCCAGACCCCCAAGGTCCGCCGCTGGGCTGGGCGGGCAGTTCGGGGGCTTTGGTTTGTGGCCCTCCCACGCAGCGGGTGGGATCAACCCCGGGCCCAGGGGCCGTCAGCAGTGCCCACAGAGCGAACTGCCCGGGAATTCCCCTGGGTCCCTTTGACGTGGCCGGCCACGCCCCCTTTCCCAAACTGCCTTGCCTTCCAAACCGCGCTGGGTTTTCCCGCCTTTTCACATTCCACACACGTCCCTTGGCCTCGATTGCCCCCGCCCGCTCCTGCGAGGCATGGCGGGACACTGGACGCTCTCTCCAGTGCCTCCACCTAGATCCCTCGCTTTCCTTGCCTCCGTTTCCCACGCCCCTCCCCAACTCCTCCGTGCCCTCTTGGCGTCCTGTCCCTGCAGCAGTCCCAGACCGCCACCCCCAGGGCTCTGAGTGGCCTGGAGCTCAAGGCTCCGGCCAGAGACGTGAAGGTCCAGCGTCTCGAACGGCAGCTCACGCCATTTGGGGCTTTTTCACGTGGAGCCTGAGGCCCACGTCGCCCCAGCCCAAGTGCCCTGGAGATCCCGCGAAAGGGGACAGACAGTGTACCCCCGCTACTGTTAGGGAGGAGGTTCCACTAAGCCAAGGGAGGAAGCATGGACGTTCTGGACACAACGGAGCCCTCGCCCGTGCGCCAACAAGGGGACATGGAAAGAGTGTGTGCTTTCTCAAAGAGACGGAGGGCGGCGAGGAGGAGGAGGAGGAGGAGGAGGAGGAGGAGGAGGAGGAGGAGGAGGAGGAGGAGGAAATCAGGAGGCCGGAGCAGACAAAGGAGGAAGAAGGCGGCGTGAAGCACCGCGGGGGATGGACGATGAGAGGCGCTTCTCTTTTCGCTGTGAACAGGGTGAAAAGAGTGAACTGAAAAGAAACGAACGAGCCACAGCAGCACCCCACCCACCCACCCAACCGTCTGGGCCGATGTATGCCTTGGCCACCCGGGCTTCTAAACCCACCACGGGGCTTCACGTGAGAACAGGCAGGGGTTCGTATGTACTTGGAAACCATTGGGCCTGTGAGCTCAGGAACGGGTTTGCAAGTAAAGCACGTACATCTGTATGTCTGCGGGTGACGGGAGGATGCTGGTGGCCGGGCGAGCTCAGTCACTATACTGTGAGGGTCAGAGAGAGACACGGAGATGAGGGGCCTTTGCAGATCTACCACCGGGCGTGTGGGCACACATGGACAGGGAGTCTGGTCGTGAAAGCGGTTGTGTGGGTAGGTCCCTACTGCTGGCTCTGAGGATCTGACCTCCGGACACCCGCCCAGAACAGGCACCTTGAAACCCAGGGAAACGTGTCCCTGACGCAGCATTCTAGGGATACCTGCAGGGTGTGCCGGGGGCTTGAAGCTGAGTCCCAGATGCGGGCACTGCCCCCCGCACCCGCACTCCCACCCCCACCCCCACCCCCACCCGCACCCTCACCCCCACCCCCACCCCCACCTCCCCCGACCCCCCTCTCCCACTCAGCCTTCCCCAACTCTCTCCCTTCGTCCCCCACCCACTCGGCCCCCTCCCACCTTGCATCTCCCAACCTTCCACCTTCTCACTCCCCTGTCTCCCTCTCCCCCTCCCTCTGCTGCCCCTGGCATAGGGAAGGAGTTCTCCCGTGTGGGCTGCTGGAAAGATGGGACCAGAAGACAGAAGAGCCAGACACAAAGAACCTGTGCCTGGCACGGGGTGTCTTTACTGGGTCCATGGAATGTTCCCTCTGAGGCAGCCTCCTGGTCACTGCCATGCAGGGAGTACTTGAGGCTTCAGGTAGGGTGTCCCTGTCTGGGGTGGGGCCCAGCTTCCCAAAGGTCCAGCACTCGGCTCCGTCCCCAAAGTGGTCGGTAGACATCCCGTCTGGATTCTCTCCTCTTCCCACACAAAGCAGCTCCCACCCACCCGCCCTTCCCCGAGCTCCATGGCCCCACATCCCAGGCAAGGAGACCTGAACGTGGCTAGGGGGAGAAGGTGCCCCTTCCTTCCTCTCCCTCTAAGCCCCAGGGCCTGGGGAGCCTGGCAGCATGTCGAGGAGGGCCTGGTACTCGTCCTCACTGAGGGGTGTTGCCAGGGTGGCCTCAACTCCTTCTTCCCCCGCAGGGGCCCCCGGAGAAGACCAGGGCGTGTCCTGGATGGCCGTGGCAGCCAAGATTTCCTCTAGGAGGCTGGGTGACCCGGGGAGGGCTGGGTGGGCCCCTGCGATGGCGGGAGAGGACCCCGGAAAAGGACCCGGCGAGCCCGGGAGGCCCGGGGCAGCCAGGAGCTCGCCTGGGAGGGCGAGGTGTGCTCGTTCATCGGCAGAGGGCCCCAGGGAAGGCCCCGGCGTGGCGCGGATGCCCGCGGCAGCCAAGACTTCCTCTAAGAGGCTGGGCGTGCCGGCGAGAGCCGGCTGTTGCGCTGCGACGACAGAGGCCCGCGTGGAAGGCCCCGGCGTGTCCGGGGTGCCCGTGGCCGCCAGGAGCTCGTCTAGGAAGCTGGGTGGCCCTGGGAGGGCAGGGTCCACCCCTTCGTCGGCAGCGGCCCCCGGGGCGGGCGCCTGCGTGTCCGGGGCGCCCGTGGCCGCCAAGAGCTCATCTAGGAGGCTCGTCGGGCTCGGAAGGCTGGGGGGCTGGGGCTGTGGCTCTAGCGGAGGGGCCGTGCCTTCACCGTAGGGTGACTCCGGCCACCGCGGGATGTGTGTCTCCGGCTGTGGAGGCGGCGGGATGGCCCCTTGCCCAGGCTGCCCGGGGGCCGTGACGGCAGGGGAGCGCGCGGCCCAGGGAACTGCTCCCCGGGGAGGAGGCGGTGGCCTCCCACTTGGCTGGAGAGCCACCGGGCTGGGCTGGACCATGAAGATCATCAACGGCTGGCCCACACAGACCCCAGAGGCAGTCCCGGGCACCCAGAAAGTGGGGGCCCCAAAAGGAGCAGCTGCAGCCAAGGGTGGCATGCTCTCCTGTGGCTGAGAGGGGCGAAGGGGAGGAGAGGTGCTCTGGACAGCGGGTGGGGCCCTTCGGTCCTCTGGAGCAGGAGTCGTCGTGGCTGATGCGCCGCTGGGCCCCTGGGCCCGGCCGTTGCCGGGCCCGCTTGGGCTCCGCTGGGGGTGCCGAGCTCTTCGGTTTTGAAACCATATCTAGGGGAGCAAAGGGCAGACAGGCACTGATATCAGAAGCCGTGGCCGTCCGGATCACCCACCGTGCTGGCGCCTCTGCGGCGCCCATTCGACAGCCCGCCCGGCCGCCCGGCCTCTGGGCTGTCAGGCCCAGGGCGACTTCTGCAGGCCCCTTTTCTGCAAACGAATCCCTTGGCCCTGGGAAATGAGGGGTGCCCGCGCGGCCAGAAGCGGCCCCAAACCCTCCAGTCAGCCTGCCGACTTTCGGCCCCCCTCCCCCCCAGCCCCAGCCTACGTGTATCCAGCTCCAGACGCTTGGCAGGGCTGAACCCTCCTTACTCCTGGGCCACGTCCTGGGCCCACGCGCTGGCTGGAGAGCTTACCTGGATGCGAGGTTCTGGGATTCCCGTCTGACGAGCCAGTTCCTCCCTGGCGGCAATCCCCGGGAAGCGATCCCTCGTGAAGGCTTGCACGAGGATCCTTGTCTGAGAAGGAGAGATGACTGTCCTCTTTCTCCGGGCCTCTCTGGCCGAGGCTTCTACCCGCGAAAGAACACACCGAGAGGAGAGGACGTTAAGGCCCGTGGAACGTTCACAGCACAGATACCCTAGACGGTGTGGAGGGGAGGGGGAGTCCCACACCCCTGAATCACTACAGGTGGCTCTGCCGCCGGGGCAGGGCTCTAAGGAATACACCCACAGATGGATCGCGTGCCTGGGTCCATCGTGGACGCGTGCGTGTGCACGCGCACACACGCACACTCCCCACACGTGCATGTCCCTGTGTGTCTCTCCCCTCCTCCGGCCTTGCCGCCGAGTGCCCTGAAAGCGTGCTCCTCGGCCAAGGCTGCCCGGGCAGCCGGAGCCTAAGGTTCCCGACGGGGGCTGGGGAGGGGGTGCAAAGGGGGAACACTGCTGCCCGCCCACGCCGGCTGGGGCCGTCTTGCCCCGATCTGGGACACTGATGGGGGCAGCAACCACAGAGCCCTGTTTCCTCCTCACCTTCCCCCTCCTCCCGCACACACACACCCCGCCCCCCCGCCTCCCCCGCCCCCTTGGTGTTTCTGGGCCTCCCGTGCTCATCCACCAGCAGAGAGAATTCTCTGGCAAGAGGGGGAGGGTTCGGGACCCCCTCTGGGGGACTTGCCTTTGGAGAGAACGCTGGCTAAGTTACCTTGAGAGGAAGACTGAGGTCGAGGAGGCGACGTTGGCCCCCCTTCCCCTTCTTGGTGCACGTGTTCAGACGGCGATCGGCTCTGCTTTGACCGTCTTCTTCGTTGGTTTTGAAACCAGACCTAGGGGCAAACAGAGAGAATTCCTTCTCAGGAGAAAGGCCGCCAGATGCTTTCAGCTGCCTTGGATCGGCATGGAGAGCCTGAAAGGGAGACCGGGTGGAGAGGCGGGGGCCTACCTGGACTCTGCTTTCGTCAATGCCGAGCTCTCGGGCCAGTCGTTCTCTGGTCGCTATCCCAGGGTAGGGGTTCTGTTGAAAGAGCGCTTGCAGGGCGTCCTTCTGGCTCGGCTTCAGAGCGAGCCTCCTCCTTCGAGATCCTGTGGCGATGGGGCCTGTGGAAGAAGAGAAGAAAGGGAAGCGTCTCAGACCAGAGCACCTGGGGGAGGACTCGGCGGAGGAGCCCAAGCGTGCTCCCCGCCCAGGGGCAGTTGCCCCTGAGCCTGAGCAGAGCCGGGAGCCTGGGCACGGGTGTGCATCTGGAAGTCGCTTGGCTACACCCCGACAGCCAGGCTGAGAGGCAAGGGCGGTACCCCCGACCCCCACCCAGGCCGGAATGCAAGAAACGCCAGCAGGCAGAAAGGAAACCAAACCCAGCCCCGACACAGAGGCGGCAAGAAGTCCCGCCCGCCGAAGACCACAACACTATCCTGCCGCGTGTTCCCACCCGTCTGGGGGAGATGCCCGGGAAAGGTCTGGATGGGGCTTCTCCCAGATTTCCCTCCATCACGATGCCGGCGGGAGGGGACCTGGCTTCTCCGGGCTAACGCGGAGCACGGGCCATATTTGCCGCCAGGAGCGGAAAAGGAAAGGGAAGCGAAGCGAGGCCCAACCCTCAATGGCAGAAGGCACCAGGCCATTGTGGGGAGGAAGCCACCGAAGGAGGCAAAGCCCCAGAGCTCCCCGACTCCCATTCCCGCAGGAAGATGAGGATAAAGGGCCCCATCCCAGCCCCCGCAACCCCACACCCCCCACCCCCAACCCCCGTCAAACCACACCGTCTTCCCAGAAAAGACAAGGGAGAAGCCACGTGTGTGCCAAAGGAGCAAGACGAACAAACGATGCCCCTTTGGGCACACCTGAGTCCTGGGAACCGTGGCCCCAGCCGATCGGTCCCTGCCATTCTCGGTGGTGGGCCGACCCGTTTGCCGTGAACCCGTGGCCGAGGCGATCCACGGGTCCCCTGAGACGCGATCCGACCCCAGGGACCGAGGGCAAACGTACCGCGTGAGGCGCTGGAGGAGCCGGACGAAGCCATGGTGGGAGAGCCGCACGGACGCTGCAGACTGCTGACCTAGTGGGCCGGGACCCAGCGGCTCAGGACTCTGGAGAGCGGGAGGCGGCTCCGCCCCTATTTATGTAAATAGGGGCGGGTGCGTCCGATGGAGGGGGCGCCCCTGGCCTCTTTCCCAGGAGAGACCCTGGACAAGAATCCCGGGGAGCCAGTGGGCTTTCACGGGCCGGGCCCGTGCCCCAGACCCCCAAGGTCCGCCGCTGGGCTGGGCGGGCAGTTCGGGGGCTTTGGTTTGTGGCCCTCCCACGCAGCGGGTGGGATCAACCCCGGGCCCAGGGGCCGTCAGCAGTGCCCACAGAGCGAACTGCCCGGGAATTCCCCTGGGTCCCTTTGACGTGGCCGGCCACGCCCCCTTTCCCAAACTGCCTTGCCTTCCAAACCGCGCTGGGTTTTCCCGCCTTTTCACATTCCACACACGTCCCTTGGCCTCGATTGCCCCCGCCCGCTCCTGCGAGGCATGGCGGGACACTGGACGCTCTCTCCAGTGCCTCCACCTAGATCCCTCGCTTTCCTTGCCTCCGTTTCCCACGCCCCTCCCCAACTCCTCCGTGCCCTCTTGGCGTCCTGTCCCTGCAGCAGTCCCAGACCGCCACCCCCAGGGCTCTGAGTGGCCTGGAGCTCAAGGCTCCGGCCAGAGACGTGAAGGTCCAGCGTCTCGAACGGCAGCTCACGCCATTTGGGGCTTTTTCACGTGGAGCCTGAGGCCCACGTCGCCCCAGCCCAAGTGCCCTGGAGATCCCGCGAAAGGGGACAGACAGTGTACCCCCGCTACTGTTAGGGAGGAGGTTCCACTAAGCCAAGGGAGGAAGCATGGACGTTCTGGACACAACGGAGCCCTCGCCCGTGCGCCAACAAGGGGACATGGAAAGAGTGTGTGCTTTCTCAAAGAGACGGAGGGCGGCGAGGAGGAGGAGGAGGAGGAGGAGGAGGAGGAGGAGGAGGAGGAGGAGGAGGAGGAGGAGGAAATCAGGAGGCCGGAGCAGACAAAGGAGGAAGAAGGCGGCGTGAAGCACCGCGGGGGATGGACGATGAGAGGCGCTTCTCTTTTCGCTGTGAACAGGGTGAAAAGAGTGAACTGAAAAGAAACGAACGAGCCACAGCAGCACCCCACCCACCCACCCAACCGTCTGGGCCGATGTATGCCTTGGCCACCCGGGCTTCTAAACCCACCACGGGGCTTCACGTGAGAACAGGCAGGGGTTCGTATGTACTTGGAAACCATTGGGCCTGTGAGCTCAGGAACGGGTTTGCAAGTAAAGCACGTACATCTGTATGTCTGCGGGTGACGGGAGGATGCTGGTGGCCGGGCGAGCTCAGTCACTATACTGTGAGGGTCAGAGAGAGACACGGAGATGAGGGGCCTTTGCAGATCTACCACCGGGCGTGTGGGCACACATGGACAGGGAGTCTGGTCGTGAAAGCGGTTGTGTGGGTAGGTCCCTACTGCTGGCTCTGAGGATCTGACCTCCGGACACCCGCCCAGAACAGGCACCTTGAAACCCAGGGAAACGTGTCCCTGACGCAGCATTCTAGGGATACCTGCAGGGTGTGCCGGGGGCTTGAAGCTGAGTCCCAGATGCGGGCACTGCCCCCCGCACCCGCACTCCCACCCCCACCCCCACCCCCACCCGCACCCTCACCCCCACCCCCACCCCCACCTCCCCCGACCCCCCTCTCCCACTCAGCCTTCCCCAACTCTCTCCCTTCGTCCCCCACCCACTCGGCCCCCTCCCACCTTGCATCTCCCAACCTTCCACCTTCTCACTCCCCTGTCTCCCTCTCCCCCTCCCTCTGCTGCCCCTGGCATAGGGAAGGAGTTCTCCCGTGTGGGCTGCTGGAAAGATGGGACCAGAAGACAGAAGAGCCAGACACAAAGAACCTGTGCCTGGCACGGGGTGTCTTTACTGGGTCCATGGAATGTTCCCTCTGAGGCAGCCTCCTGGTCACTGCCATGCAGGGAGTACTTGAGGCTTCAGGTAGGGTGTCCCTGTCTGGGGTGGGGCCCAGCTTCCCAAAGGTCCAGCACTCGGCTCCGTCCCCAAAGTGGTCGGTAGACATCCCGTCTGGATTCTCTCCTCTTCCCACACAAAGCAGCTCCCACCCACCCGCCCTTCCCCGAGCTCCATGGCCCCACATCCCAGGCAAGGAGACCTGAACGTGGCTAGGGGGAGAAGGTGCCCCTTCCTTCCTCTCCCTCTAAGCCCCAGGGCCTGGGGAGCCTGGCAGCATGTCGAGGAGGGCCTGGTACTCGTCCTCACTGAGGGGTGTTGCCAGGGTGGCCTCAACTCCTTCTTCCCCCGCAGGGGCCCCCGGAGAAGACCAGGGCGTGTCCTGGATGGCCGTGGCAGCCAAGATTTCCTCTAGGAGGCTGGGTGACCCGGGGAGGGCTGGGTGGGCCCCTGCGATGGCGGGAGAGGACCCCGGAAAAGGACCCGGCGAGCCCGGGAGGCCCGGGGCAGCCAGGAGCTCGCCTGGGAGGGCGAGGTGTGCTCGTTCATCGGCAGAGGGCCCCAGGGAAGGCCCCGGCGTGGCGCGGATGCCCGCGGCAGCCAAGACTTCCTCTAAGAGGCTGGGCGTGCCGGCGAGAGCCGGCTGTTGCGCTGCGACGACAGAGGCCCGCGTGGAAGGCCCCGGCGTGTCCGGGGTGCCCGTGGCCGCCAGGAGCTCGTCTAGGAAGCTGGGTGGCCCTGGGAGGGCAGGGTCCACCCCTTCGTCGGCAGCGGCCCCCGGGGCGGGCGCCTGCGTGTCCGGGGCGCCCGTGGCCGCCAAGAGCTCATCTAGGAGGCTCGTCGGGCTCGGAAGGCTGGGGGGCTGGGGCTGTGGCTCTAGCGGAGGGGCCGTGCCTTCACCGTAGGGTGACTCCGGCCACCGCGGGATGTGTGTCTCCGGCTGTGGAGGCGGCGGGATGGCCCCTTGCCCAGGCTGCCCGGGGGCCGTGACGGCAGGGGAGCGCGCGGCCCAGGGAACTGCTCCCCGGGGAGGAGGCGGTGGCCTCCCACTTGGCTGGAGAGCCACCGGGCTGGGCTGGACCATGAAGATCATCAACGGCTGGCCCACACAGACCCCAGAGGCAGTCCCGGGCACCCAGAAAGTGGGGGCCCCAAAAGGAGCAGCTGCAGCCAAGGGTGGCATGCTCTCCTGTGGCTGAGAGGGGCGAAGGGGAGGAGAGGTGCTCTGGACAGCGGGTGGGGCCCTTCGGTCCTCTGGAGCAGGAGTCGTCGTGGCTGATGCGCCGCTGGGCCCCTGGGCCCGGCCGTTGCCGGGCCCGCTTGGGCTCCGCTGGGGGTGCCGAGCTCTTCGGTTTTGAAACCATATCTAGGGGAGCAAAGGGCAGACAGGCACTGATATCAGAAGCCGTGGCCGTCCGGATCACCCACCGTGCTGGCGCCTCTGCGGCGCCCATTCGACAGCCCGCCCGGCCGCCCGGCCTCTGGGCTGTCAGGCCCAGGGCGACTTCTGCAGGCCCCTTTTCTGCAAACGAATCCCTTGGCCCTGGGAAATGAGGGGTGCCCGCGCGGCCAGAAGCAGCCCCAAACCCTCCAGTCAGCCTGCCGACTTTCGGCCCCCCTCCCCCCCAGCCCCAGCCTACGTGTATCCAGCTCCAGACGCTTGGCAGGGCTGAACCCTCCTTACTCCTGGGCCACGTCCTGGGCCCACGCGCTGGCTGGAGAGCTTACCTGGATGCGAGGTTCTGGGATTCCCGTCTGACGAGCCAGTTCCTCCCTGGCGGCAATCCCCGGGAAGCGATCCCTCGTGAAGGCTTGCACGAGGATCCTTGTCTGAGAAGGAGAGATGACTGTCCTCTTTCTCCGGGCCTCTCTGGCCGAGGCTTCTACCCGCGAAAGAACACACCGAGAGGAGAGGACGTTAAGGCCCGTGGAACGTTCACAGCACAGATACCCTAGACGGTGTGGAGGGGAGGGGGAGTCCCACACCCCTGAATCACTACAGGTGGCTCTGCCGCCGGGGCAGGGCTCTAAGGAATACACCCACAGATGGATCGCGTGCCTGGGTCCATCGTGGACGCGTGCGTGTGCACGCGCACACACGCACACTCCCCACACGTGCATGTCCCTGTGTGTCTCTCCCCTCCTCCGGCCTTGCCGCCGAGTGCCCTGAAAGCGTGCTCCTCGGCCAAGGCTGCCCGGGCAGCCGGAGCCTAAGGTTCCCGACGGGGGCTGGGGAGGGGGTGCAAAGGGGGAACACTGCTGCCCGCCCACGCCGGCTGGGGCCGTCTTGCCCCGATCTGGGACACTGATGGGGGCAGCAACCACAGAGCCCTGTTTCCTCCTCACCTTCCCCCTCCTCCCGCACACACACACCCCGCCCCCCCGCCTCCCCCGCCCCCTTGGTGTTTCTGGGCCTCCCGTGCTCATCCACCAGCAGAGAGAATTCTCTGGCAAGAGGGGGAGGGTTCGGGACCCCCTCTGGGGGACTTGCCTTTGGAGAGAACGCTGGCTAAGTTACCTTGAGAGGAAGACTGAGGTCGAGGAGGCGACGTTGGCCCCCCTTCCCCTTCTTGGTGCACGTGTTCAGACGGCGATCGGCTCTGCTTTGACCGTCTTCTTCGTTGGTTTTGAAACCAGACCTAGGGGCAAACAGAGAGAATTCCTTCTCAGGAGAAAGGCCGCCAGATGCTTTCAGCTGCCTTGGATCGGCATGGAGAGCCTGAAAGGGAGACCGGGTGGAGAGGCGGGGGCCTACCTGGACTCTGCTTTCGTCAATGCCGAGCTCTCGGGCCAGTCGTTCTCTGGTCGCTATCCCAGGGTAGGGGTTCTGTTGAAAGAGCGCTTGCAGGGCGTCCTTCTGGCTCGGCTTCAGAGCGAGCCTCCTCCTTCGAGATCCTGTGGCGATGGGGCCTGTGGAAGAAGAGAAGAAAGGGAAGCGTCTCAGACCAGAGCACCTGGGGGAGGACTCGGCGGAGGAGCCCAAGCGTGCTCCCCGCCCAGGGGCAGTTGCCCCTGAGCCTGAGCAGAGCCGGGAGCCTGGGCACGGGTGTGCATCTGGAAGTCGCTTGGCTACACCCCGACAGCCAGGCTGAGAGGCAAGGGCGGTACCCCCGACCCCCACCCAGGCCGGAATGCAAGAAACGCCAGCAGGCAGAAAGGAAACCAAACCCAGCCCCGACACAGAGGCGGCAAGAAGTCCCGCCCGCCGAAGACCACAACACTATCCTGCCGCGTGTTCCCACCCGTCTGGGGGAGATGCCCGGGAAAGGTCTGGATGGGGCTTCTCCCAGATTTCCCTCCATCACGATGCCGGCGGGAGGGGACCTGGCTTCTCCGGGCTAACGCGGAGCACGGGCCATATTTGCCGCCAGGAGCGGAAAAGGAAAGGGAAGCGAAGCGAGGCCCAACCCTCAATGGCAGAAGGCACCAGGCCATTGTGGGGAGGAAGCCACCGAAGGAGGCAAAGCCCCAGAGCTCCCCGACTCCCATTCCCGCAGGAAGATGAGGATAAAGGGCCCCATCCCAGCCCCCGCAACCCCACACCCCCCACCCCCAACCCCCGTCAAACCACACCGTCTTCCCAGAAAAGACAAGGGAGAAGCCACGTGTGTGCCAAAGGAGCAAGACGAACAAACGATGCCCCTTTGGGCACACCTGAGTCCTGGGAACCGTGGCCCCAGCCGATCGGTCCCTGCCATTCTCGGTGGTGGGCCGACCCGTTTGCCGTGAACCCGTGGCCGAGGCGATCCACGGGTCCCCTGAGACGCGATCCGACCCCAGGGACCGAGGGCAAACGTACCGCGTGAGGCGCTGGAGGAGCCGGACGAAGCCATGGTGGGAGAGCCGCACGGACGCTGCAGACTGCTGACCTAGTGGGCCGGGACCCAGCGGCTCAGGACTCTGGAGAGCGGGAGGCGGCTCCGCCCCTATTTATGTAAATAGGGGCGGGTGCGTCCGATGGAGGGGGCGCCCCTGGCCTCTTTCCCAGGAGAGACCCTGGACAAGAATCCCGGGGAGCCAGTGGGCTTTCACGGGCCGGGCCCGTGCCCCAGACCCCCAAGGTCCGCCGCTGGGCTGGGCGGGCAGTTCGGGGGCTTTGGTTTGTGGCCCTCCCACGCAGCGGGTGGGATCAACCCCGGGCCCAGGGGCCGTCAGCAGTGCCCACAGAGCGAACTGCCCGGGAATTCCCCTGGGTCCCTTTGACGTGGCCGGCCACGCCCCCTTTCCCAAACTGCCTTGCCTTCCAAACCGCGCTGGGTTTTCCCGCCTTTTCACATTCCACACACGTCCCTTGGCCTCGATTGCCCCCGCCCGCTCCTGCGAGGCATGGCGGGACACTGGACGCTCTCTCCAGTGCCTCCACCTAGATCCCTCGCTTTCCTTGCCTCCGTTTCCCACGCCCCTCCCCAACTCCTCCGTGCCCTCTTGGCGTCCTGTCCCTGCAGCAGTCCCAGACCGCCACCCCCAGGGCTCTGAGTGGCCTGGAGCTCAAGGCTCCGGCCAGAGACGTGAAGGTCCAGCGTCTCGAACGGCAGCTCACGCCATTTGGGGCTTTTTCACGTGGAGCCTGAGGCCCACGTCGCCCCAGCCCAAGTGCCCTGGAGATCCCGCGAAAGGGGACAGACAGTGTACCCCCGCTACTGTTAGGGAGGAGGTTCCACTAAGCCAAGGGAGGAAGCATGGACGTTCTGGACACAACGGAGCCCTCGCCCGTGCGCCAACAAGGGGACATGGAAAGAGTGTGTGCTTTCTCAAAGAGACGGAGGGCGGCGAGGAGGAGGAGGAGGAGGAGGAGGAGGAGGAGGAGGAGGAGGAGGAGGAGGAGGAGGAGGAGGAGGAGGAAATCAGGAGGCCGGAGCAGACAAAGGAGGAAGAAGGCGGCGTGAAGCACCGCGGGGGATGGACGATGAGAGGCGCTTCTCTTTTCGCTGTGAACAGGGTGAAAAGAGTGAACTGAAAAGAAACGAACGAGCCACAGCAGCACCCCACCCACCCACCCAACCGTCTGGGCCGATGTATGCCTTGGCCACCCGGGCTTCTAAACCCACCACGGGGCTTCACGTGAGAACAGGCAGGGGTTCGTATGTACTTGGAAACCATTGGGCCTGTGAGCTCAGGAACGGGTTTGCAAGTAAAGCACGTACATCTGTATGTCTGCGGGTGACGGGAGGATGCTGGTGGCCGGGCGAGCTCAGTCACTATACTGTGAGGGTCAGAGAGAGACACGGAGATGAGGGGCCTTTGCAGATCTACCACCGGGCGTGTGGGCACACATGGACAGGGAGTCTGGTCGTGAAAGCGGTTGTGTGGGTAGGTCCCTACTGCTGGCTCTGAGGATCTGACCTCCGGACACCCGCCCAGAACAGGCACCTTGAAACCCAGGGAAACGTGTCCCTGACGCAGCATTCTAGGGATACCTGCAGGGTGTGCCGGGGGCTTGAAGCTGAGTCCCAGATGCGGGCACTGCCCCCCGCACCCGCACTCCCACCCCCACCCCCACCCCCACCCGCACCCTCACCCCCACCCCCACCCCCACCTCCCCCGACCCCCCTCTCCCACTCAGCCTTCCCCAACTCTCTCCCTTCGTCCCCCACCCACTCGGCCCCCTCCCACCTTGCATCTCCCAACCTTCCACCTTCTCACTCCCCTGTCTCCCTCTCCCCCTCCCTCTGCTGCCCCTGGCATAGGGAAGGAGTTCTCCCGTGTGGGCTGCTGGAAAGATGGGACCAGAAGACAGAAGAGCCAGACACAAAGAACCTGTGCCTGGCACGGGGTGTCTTTACTGGGTCCATGGAATGTTCCCTCTGAGGCAGCCTCCTGGTCACTGCCATGCAGGGAGTACTTGAGGCTTCAGGTAGGGTGTCCCTGTCTGGGGTGGGGCCCAGCTTCCCAAAGGTCCAGCACTCGGCTCCGTCCCCAAAGTGGTCGGTAGACATCCCGTCTGGATTCTCTCCTCTTCCCACACAAAGCAGCTCCCACCCACCCGCCCTTCCCCGAGCTCCATGGCCCCACATCCCAGGCAAGGAGACCTGAACGTGGCTAGGGGGAGAAGGTGCCCCTTCCTTCCTCTCCCTCTAAGCCCCAGGGCCTGGGGAGCCTGGCAGCATGTCGAGGAGGGCCTGGTACTCGTCCTCACTGAGGGGTGTTGCCAGGGTGGCCTCAACTCCTTCTTCCCCCGCAGGGGCCCCCGGAGAAGACCAGGGCGTGTCCTGGATGGCCGTGGCAGCCAAGATTTCCTCTAGGAGGCTGGGTGACCCGGGGAGGGCTGGGTGGGCCCCTGCGATGGCGGGAGAGGACCCCGGAAAAGGACCCGGCGAGCCCGGGAGGCCCGGGGCAGCCAGGAGCTCGCCTGGGAGGGCGAGGTGTGCTCGTTCATCGGCAGAGGGCCCCAGGGAAGGCCCCGGCGTGGCGCGGATGCCCCGCGGCAGCCAAGACTTCCTCTAAGAGGCTGGGCGTGCCGGCGAGAGCCGGCTGTTGCGCTGCGACGACAGAGGCCCGCGTGGAAGGCCCCGGCGTGTCCGGGGTGCCCGTGGCCGCCAGGAGCTCGTCTAGGAAGCTGGGTGGCCCTGGGAGGGCAGGGTCCACCCCTTCGTCGGCAGCGGCCCCCGGGGCGGGCGCCTGCGTGTCCGGGGCGCCCGTGGCCGCCAAGAGCTCATCTAGGAGGCTCGTCGGGCTCGGAAGGCTGGGGGGCTGGGGGCTGTGGCTCTAGCGGAGGGCCGTGCCTTCACCGTAGGGTGACTCCGGCCACCGCGGGATGTGTGTCTCCGGCTGTGGAGGCGGCGGGATGGCCCCTTGCCCAGGCTGCCCGGGGGCCGTGACGGCAGGGGAGCGCGCGGCCCAGGGAACTGCTCCCCCGGGGAGGAGGCGGGGGCCTCCCACTTGGCTGGAGAGCACCGGGCTGGGCTGGACCATGAAGATCATCAACGGCTGGCCCACACAGACCCCAGAGGCAGTCCCGGGCACCCAGAAAGTGGGGGCCCCAAAAGGAGCAGCTGCAGCCAAGGGTGGCATGCTCTCCTGTGGCTGAGAGGGGCGAAGGGAGGAGAGGTGCTCTGGACAGCGGGTGGGGCCCTTCGGTCCTCTGGAGCAGGAGTCGTCGTGGCTGATGCGCCGCTGGGCCCTGGGCCCGGCCGTTGCCGGGCCCGCTTGGGCTCCGCTGGGGGTGCCGAGCTCTTCGGTTTGAAACCATATCTAGGGAGCAAAGGGCAGACAGGCACTGATATCAGAAGCCGTGGCCGTCCGGATCACCCACCGTGCTGGCGCCTCTGCGGCGCCCATTCGACAGCCCGCCCGGCCGCCCGGCCTCTGGGCTGTCAGGCCCAGGGCGACTTCTGCAGGCCCCTTTTCTGCAAACGAATCCCTTGGCCCTGGGAAATGGAGGGTGCCCGCGCGGCCAGAAGCGGCCCCAAACCCTCCAGTCAGCCTGCCGACTTTCGGCCCCCCTCCCCCCAGCCCCAGCCTACGTGTATCCAGCTCCAGAACGCTTGGCAGGGCTGAACCCTCCTTACTCCTGGGCCACGTCCTGGGCCACGCGCTGGCTGGAGAGCTTACCTGGATGCGAGGTTCTGGGATTCCCGTCTGACGAGCCAGTTCCTCCCTGGCGGCAATCCCCCGGGAAGCGATCCCCTCGTGAAGGCTTGCACGAGGATCCTTGTCTGAGAAGGAGAGATGACTGTCCTCTTTCTCCGGGCCTCTCTGGGCCGAGGCTTCTACCCGCGAAAGAACACACCGAGAGGAGAGGACGTTAAGGCCCGTGGAACGTTCACAGCACAGATACCCTAGACGGTGTGGAGGGGAGGGGAGTCCACACCCCTGAATCACTACAGGTGGCTCTGCCGCCGGGGCAGGCTCTAAGGAATACACCCACAGATGGATCGCGTGCCTGGGTCCATCGTGGACGCGTGCGTGTGCACGCGCACACACCGCACACTCCCCACACGTGCATGTCCCTGTGTGTCTCTCCCCTCCTCCGGCCTTGCCGCCGAGTGCCCTGAAAGCGTGCTCCTCGGCCAAGGCTGCCCGGGCAGCCGGAGCCTAAGGTTCCCGACGGGGGCTGGGGAGGGGGTGCAAAGGGGGAACACTGCTGCCCGCCCCACGCCGGCTGGGGCCGTCTTGCCCCGATCTGGGACACTGATGGGGGCAGCAACCACAGAGCCCTGTTTCCTCCTCACCTTCCCCCTCCTCCCGCACACCACACACCCCGCCCCCCGCCTCCCCCGCCCCCTTGGTGTTTCTGGGCCTCCCGTGCTCATCCACCAGCAGAGAGAATTCTCTGGCAAGAGGGGGAGGGTTCGGGACCCCCTCTGGGGGACTTGCCTTTGGAGAGAACGCTGGCTAAGTTACCTTGAGAGAAGACTGAGGTCGAGGAGGCGACGTTGGCCCCCCTTCCCTTCTTGGTGCACGTGTTCAGACGGCGATCGGCTCTGCTTTGACCGTCTTCTTCGTTGGTTTTGAAACCAGACCTAGGGGCAAACAGAGAGAATTCCTTCTCAGGAGAAAGGCCGCCAGATGCTTTCAGCTGCCTTGGATCGGCATGGAGAGCCTGAAAGGGAGACCGGGTGGAGAGGCGGGGGCCTACCTGGACTCTGCTTTCGTCAATGCCGAGCTCTCGGGCCAGTCGTTCTCTGGTCGCTATCCCAGGGTAGGGGTTCTGTTGAAAGAGCGCTTGCAGGGCGTCCTTCTGGCTCGGCTTCAGAGCGAGCCTCCTCCTTCGAGATCCTGTGGCGATGGGGCCTGTGGAAGAAGAGAAGAAAGGGAAGCGTCTCAGACCAGAGCACCTGGGGGAGGACTCGGCGGAGGAGCCCAAGCGTGCTCCCCGCCCAGGGGCAGTTGCCCCTGAGCCTGAGCAGAGCCGGGAGCCTGGGCACGGGTGTGCATCTGGAAGTCGCTTGGCTACACCCCGACAGCCAGGCTGAGAGGCAAGGGCGGTACCCCCGACCCCCACCCAGGCCGGAATGCAAGAAACGCCAGCAGGCAGAAAGGAAACCAAACCCAGCCCCGACACAGAGGCGGCAAGAAGTCCCGCCCGCCGAAGACCACAACACTATCCTGCCGCGTGTTCCCACCCGTCTGGGGGAGATGCCCGGGAAAGGTCTGGATGGGGCTTCTCCCAGATTTCCCTCCATCACGATGCCGGCGGGAGGGGACCTGGCTTCTCCGGGCTAACGCGGAGCACGGGCCATATTTGCCGCCAGGAGCGGAAAAGGAAAGGGAAGCGAAGCGAGGCCCAACCCTCAATGGCAGAAGGCACCAGGCCATTGTGGGGAGGAAGCCACCGAAGGAGGCAAAGCCCCAGAGCTCCCCGACTCCCATTCCCGCAGGAAGATGAGGATAAAGGGCCCCATCCCAGCCCCCGCAACCCCACACCCCCCACCCCCAACCCCCGTCAAACCACACCGTCTTCCCAGAAAAGACAAGGGAGAAGCCACGTGTGTGCCAAAGGAGCAAGACGAACAAACGATGCCCCTTTGGGCACACCTGAGTCCTGGGAACCGTGGCCCCAGCCGATCGGTCCCTGCCATTCTCGGTGGTGGGCCGACCCGTTTGCCGCGTGAACCCGTGGCCGAGGCGATCCACGGGTCCCCTGAGACGCGATCCGACCCCAGGGACCGAGGGCAAACGTACCGCGTGAGGCGCTGGAGGAGCCGGACGAAGCCATGGTGGGAGAGCCGCACGGACGCTGCAGACTGCTGACCTAGTGGGCCGGGACCCAGCGGCTCAGGACTCTGGAGAGCGGGAGGCGGCTCCGCCCCTATTTATGTAAATAGGGGCGGGTGCGTCCGATGGAGGGGGCGCCCCTGGCCTCTTTCCCAGGAGAGACCCTGGACAAGAATCCCGGGGAGCCAGTGGGCTTTCACGGGCCGGGCCCGTGCCCCAGACCCCCAAGGTCCGCCGCTGGGCTGGGCGGGCAGTTCGGGGGCTTTGGTTTGTGGCCCTCCCACGCAGCGGGTGGGATCAACCCCGGGCCCAGGGGCCGTCAGCAGTGCCCACAGAGCGAACTGCCCGGGAATTCCCCTGGGTCCCTTTGACGTGGCCGGCCACGCCCCCTTTCCCAAACTGCCTTGCCTTCCAAACCGCGCTGGGTTTTCCCGCCTTTTCACATTCCACACACGTCCCTTGGCCTCGATTGCCCCCGCCCGCTCCTGCGAGGCATGGCGGGACACTGGACGCTCTCTCCAGTGCCTCCACCTAGATCCCTCGCTTTCCTTGCCTCCGTTTCCCACGCCCCTCCCCAACTCCTCCGTGCCCTCTTGGCGTCCTGTCCCTGCAGCAGTCCCAGACCGCCACCCCCAGGGCTCTGAGTGGCCTGGAGCTCAAGGCTCCGGCCAGAGACGTGAAGGTCCAGCGTCTCGAACGGCAGCTCACGCCATTTGGGGCTTTTTCACGTGGAGCCTGAGGCCCACGTCGCCCCAGCCCAAGTGCCCTGGAGATCCCGCGAAAGGGGACAGACAGTGTACCCCCGCTACTGTTAGGGAGGAGGTTCCACTAAGCCAAGGGAGGAAGCATGGACGTTCTGGACACAACGGAGCCCTCGCCCGTGCGCCAACAAGGGGACATGGAAAGAGTGTGTGCTTTCTCAAAGAGACGGAGGGCGGCGAGGAGGAGGAGGAGGAGGAGGAGGAGGAGGAGGAGGAGGAGGAGGAGGAGGAGGAGGAGGAAATCAGGAGGCCGGAGCAGACAAAGGAGGAAGAAGGCGGCGTGAAGCACCGCGGGGGATGGACGATGAGAGGCGCTTCTCTTTTCGCTGTGAACAGGGTGAAAAGAGTGAACTGAAAAGAAACGAACGAGCCACAGCAGCACCCCACCCACCCACCCAACCGTCTGGGCCGATGTATGCCTTGGCCACCCGGGCTTCTAAACCCACCACGGGGCTTCACGTGAGAACAGGCAGGGGTTCGTATGTACTTGGAAACCATTGGGCCTGTGAGCTCAGGAACGGGTTTGCAAGTAAAGCACGTACATCTGTATGTCTGCGGGTGACGGGAGGATGCTGGTGGCCGGGCGAGCTCAGTCACTATACTGTGAGGGTCAGAGAGAGACACGGAGATGAGGGGCCTTTGCAGATCTACCACCGGGCGTGTGGGCACACATGGACAGGGAGTCTGGTCGTGAAAGCGGTTGTGTGGGTAGGTCCCTACTGCTGGCTCTGAGGATCTGACCTCCGGACACCCGCCCAGAACAGGCACCTTGAAACCCAGGGAAACGTGTCCCTGACGCAGCATTCTAGGGATACCTGCAGGGTGTGCCGGGGGCTTGAAGCTGAGTCCCAGATGCGGGCACTGCCCCCCGCACCCGCACTCCCACCCCCACCCCCACCCCCACCCGCACCCTCACCCCCACCCCCACCCCCACCTCCCCCGACCCCCCTCTCCCACTCAGCCTTCCCCAACTCTCTCCCTTCGTCCCCCACCCACTCGGCCCCCTCCCACCTTGCATCTCCCAACCTTCCACCTTCTCACTCCCCTGTCTCCCTCTCCCCCTCCCTCTGCTGCCCCTGGCATAGGGAAGGAGTTCTCCCGTGTGGGCTGCTGGAAAGATGGGACCAGAAGACAGAAGAGCCAGACACAAAGAACCTGTGCCTGGCACGGGGTGTCTTTACTGGGTCCATGGAATGTTCCCTCTGAGGCAGCCTCCTGGTCACTGCCATGCAGGGAGTACTTGAGGCTTCAGGTAGGGTGTCCCTGTCTGGGGTGGGGCCCAGCTTCCCAAAGGTCCAGCACTCGGCTCCGTCCCCAAAGTGGTCGGTAGACATCCCGTCTGGATTCTCTCCTCTTCCCACACAAAGCAGCTCCCACCCACCCGCCCTTCCCCGAGCTCCATGGCCCCACATCCCAGGCAAGGAGACCTGAACGTGGCTAGGGGGAGAAGGTGCCCCTTCCTTCCTCTCCCTCTAAGCCCCAGGGCCTGGGGAGCCTGGCAGCATGTCGAGGAGGGCCTGGTACTCGTCCTCACTGAGGGGTGTTGCCAGGGTGGCCTCAACTCCTTCTTCCCCCGCAGGGGCCCCCGGAGAAGACCAGGGCGTGTCCTGGATGGCCGTGGCAGCCAAGATTTCCTCTAGGAGGCTGGGTGACCCGGGGAGGGCTGGGTGGGCCCCTGCGATGGCGGGAGAGGACCCCGGAAAAGGACCCGGCGAGCCCGGGAGGCCCGGGGCAGCCAGGAGCTCGCCTGGGAGGGCGAGGTGTGCTCGTTCATCGGCAGAGGGCCCCAGGGAAGGCCCCGGCGTGGCGCGGATGCCCGCGGCAGCCAAGACTTCCTCTAAGAGGCTGGGCGTGCCGGCGAGAGCCGGCTGTTGCGCTGCGACGACAGAGGCCCGCGTGGAAGGCCCCGGCGTGTCCGGGGTGCCCGTGGCCGCCAGGAGCTCGTCTAGGAAGCTGGGTGGCCCTGGGAGGGCAGGGTCCACCCCTTCGTCGGCAGCGGCCCCCGGGGCGGGCGCCTGCGTGTCCGGGGCGCCCGTGGCCGCCAAGAGCTCATCTAGGAGGCTCGTCGGGCTCGGAAGGCTGGGGGGCTGGGGCTGTGGCTCTAGCGGAGGGGCCGTGCCTTCACCGTAGGGTGACTCCGGCCACCGCGGGATGTGTGTCTCCGGCTGTGGAGGCGGCGGGATGGCCCCTTGCCCAGGCTGCCCGGGGGCCGTGACGGCAGGGGAGCGCGCGGCCCAGGGAACTGCTCCCCGGGGAGGAGGCGGTGGCCTCCCACTTGGCTGGAGAGCCACCGGGCTGGGCTGGACCATGAAGATCATCAACGGCTGGCCCACACAGACCCCAGAGGCAGTCCCGGGCACCCAGAAAGTGGGGGCCCCAAAAGGAGCAGCTGCAGCCAAGGGTGGCATGCTCTCCTGTGGCTGAGAGGGGCGAAGGGGAGGAGAGGTGCTCTGGACAGCGGGTGGGGCCCTTCGGTCCTCTGGAGCAGGAGTCGTCGTGGCTGATGCGCCGCTGGGCCCCTGGGCCCGGCCGTTGCCGGGCCCGCTTGGGCTCCGCTGGGGGTGCCGAGCTCTTCGGTTTTGAAACCATATCTAGGGGAGCAAAGGGCAGACAGGCACTGATATCAGAAGCCGTGGCCGTCCGGATCACCCACCGTGCTGGCGCCTCTGCGGCGCCCATTCGACAGCCCACCCGGCCGCCCGGCCTCTGGGCTGTCAGGCCCAGG